>NW_009199663.1:315484-324556 GCF_000690835.1 Fulmarus glacialis | reverse complement strand
TAATAATAATAATAATAGTAATAATAGTATTTACTGGTAGGCAAAGGCAGGATGTGATTTACTGTAAGCAGAATTCTTGGGTTTTCTGTCTAGCTTGCACACAGGTTCACACTGCCTCTATGAATAAAGCATTTAACTCCTTTTGCCTACTATGGCCAGCAGCAAAACAAGTAAACCAACAACAACCTGCCTAAAACCAGCCTAAAAAAAGCCCAGGGAGTCTTAACAAGCCAGTATTGCAAATATCCTGCACTAACCAGGAAAGCAGCAGAATAGAGATGAATAAAAAAAAGGGGACGAACTTTTTTTGTTTGGTGTATAATAGAAGTAAATAAACTCTGTTCTGCCCCAAATAAAAATGAGTACACTTGCTATCACTTATATCTTATTGCAATCCTCCCTTCTAAGCTTCGGCCCCTTCAGCTGAGATTCCTGTTGGGAGACCCTTCCCTTGGCCACAGAGTCACCCATGGGCAGTGATAAATCACTGCTTCAAATGCTGAACTATGCTCTGTTTTGGGGTCTTCAAACACAGGGGGAGATCTTCCTTCACGTGTTGGCCCAGTGCAGCATTAGTACAAAAGATAAAACAATACTTGAGTGCTCTTTGATCTGGGTATTGTCATGTGGGAAGCTGTGTCCTGTGTCAGAAAAACTGCTGTGGGAAGGGCTGGGTAGTAATTACCTGAAGATACTTTAAAGTGAAGTTGCCTGCTGAGATTAAGCAAGGAAATGCAACAATATCTGCATATGTTTATTCTGAAAAAAATGATCAGGAGATGCGAGGAGTTTAAGAAGTGTGATCCTAGTCCACTGAGCCTAAGCATGCAGAATAGGAGTTTTCAAAGAAGCTACTTCAAAGGTAAAATTCTGGGGAACAGAAGGTAGAGGCATCGGTGTGAACAGACAGTAGAAGGGAACCAGGCTTTAACAGCTAATTAATTAAGTGCATTTCTTCACAATATTTCCAATATAGCAGCTAACAATGACACAGGGCAGCCTGCTGCAAGACAGAGGATGGAGTCATCTCTGTGGCTGACTGCTTTCAAACCTCTCCCCAATCCAGCAGCCACTCTTACACATCATTAAGAGCCAAGCTCCCCATGGGGAACACCACCAGTCTCATCAACACGGAGAGCAGCCCTCTTGCTTTGCATCACTGAAGTCTTGAATATTCCCACATAGCCTCTATCTGAAACACCACAGCTTTTTAAGGCAGCTCTGGGATTTTCATGACCAAAATAATACAACCAGAGAGGGTCAAATCAAGGAGATTCCTGATGTTCAGGGCAGCCTGGAAGCCAGGTGAAAGCACCATCCAGTCCATTCAGCGCTGGTTCATCAAGGATTTGTCATAAATGGTTGCGGGGTACTCAGAGGCAGCCCTATAGGTATGAGTTTTAATTGAAAAGGGATTGCAGGGGATATAAACCAACATAAATGTCAGGGCACTGTTGCTTCCCCTAAAGGTCAGAACAAGCATACTGAAACCGTGCCTGAAAATGATACCTCTGACAGTGCTGTTCCAGCCATCAGTGGTTACGTAGCAATGCTCATCTATTCCAGCCTGGAAACTGGCAGGGAAGGATGGGAAAACAGCCTCACAGAGGGCTGGGCACTGGAGAGACCTTTTTAGATACAGCTGCAATAAAAGAGTATTCTGATGCCTTCCAAAGGCACAGCCCAAGTTATTACAACAGCATTAATTTGCCATTAGGGCTTGCTGGAATCAGAAGGGAAGATTTTGATTTTTAAAAAGAGTCAAAGGAAGGCATAAGTGAAAAAATATATGCAGTCCTTTTAAAGTTTGACCTAAAAAACCTTGCAGTATAAAATATGCACTAAAATATTTATGTCAGGTTTCTATGTTTATATGTGTGTACATATGTGATATAGAGCAAACTCAACCCTGCTCCTACCGGCCTTACACGCCGTGAAGCTCAAAGAGCTCTTCCCAGCAGAAGGTAAAGCCTGCCTCAGTCAGCAGAGACGGCCGCGTTAGCTGTGCGGATGAGCTGAGTGGGACGGTACAGCTACCAGATCATTGCCCCCTGCCTCGGCAAGATTTTGCTAGCATGGAGAAGAGAGCTCAGGGCATCTTTTCTGCTCTCCAGCCCACTCGGGGGATGTTGGGAAGCTCTACCACAGGCTGCCTGAGCATCTGAGCTGCAGAGGCGTTGCACACCAGCCCCTCTTGGGATGGGGTGGTTCAGTGCGTTCCCTGCCCCTACAACAGCCCACGTTTCTGGAGGCCCATGCTAACCTTCTGAACCTGGTGATAGGGGCTTAACTCCAGAACAGATGTACAGGTTACTGGTTCAGTAACCTCCCGCAGGTCCTGATGAAAGTAGTCCCAAGCACCTCCACGAGCAGCCCCTTATTCCTGCGTGCAAAGGGCCCTGTGCACAGCACCTCGAACCAGAACAGTGTCAGTGTGAAAAGGATGGATCTGTTGGGTGAAACTTTAACAGAGGCAAGAAAGTTTCTTCGCTTTATACCAGGAGAAAATACCACCCGCCCCGTCCCAGAGAAAGGATTCAAGTCTCCAGAAAAACAACAAATGCTTAGTTCTACATGGAAACAAAGGGCCAGATTCAGACCTCATCCATGCAAAAAAAAGCCAGAGTAAAGCTTCAATGTTAATGAGTCGATTCACATTTCAAGCAGCGTAACGGAGCTGAGCCTCTATATGAGTATGCCTCTTGGTTTCTAAGGAGCCGGCTGTTATTTATGCAGTCTATTTACACGTCCTTTGGCTCTTTACGCAGAGGAAACATTTTATAGTCTAAGCTCCCTCTCTTTTCCCCCCCCTTACATACACACACACGCACGCACTACGAACAGAGAAGGTAGGACAGAGATGTTTAAAAGAACCACACGTAGGTATGTTTTAAAGAAAGAAGATATTTCAGGTTGTCAGTACGAAATTGTCATAGAACGTAAATTATTATTGTCTGTGCATTTCTCCCTCCTAAGAGGATTGTGCTAATTAAACAAGAAGAGATTATCAAACTTTGTCTACAGCTGATAAAATCCAACTACAAATTAAAATGCATGTTAAAGCTAATCCATCACAAACTGAAAAATTAAGCTAGTGCATTTGTAATGTTTTTAGCATCCTTTGTCCTTCAGACAGTGCCCAAATACTAGAATTTGGTTGAGTTAAATGGTTTGCGCTTTTGCAGAGATTTAGAATTGTACATTCCATACAGTTTCTAAAAGCTCATCTTCTTTGCATATTTAAGATTATGTCAGTAATTTGCATTTCCTTTTACAAATGGAATTGTAAAAGAGAGGGGAAAATGTAAGCAAGCTGGATTAAAATAAACATTCGCCTCCTTCCAGTGCCAGTAAGTTTTGAGAAGTTTCCTCTCGTTGTTACATACCTCGTGATGATTCACAGCAGCAGAAATGCCAAAACGCCACCAAAGAAAGGCTTTTCCTTTTTTATTATTGTAACAAGCAAGAACAAGAAGTTCTAGAAATTCAGAGGGAGACGCACAGTCCTCGGGTCCCAGCCCTGTTTGCACGTATGTGCCTGAGTCATTTTAGCCGTGATTAACCAAATCAAAATGATGAGGGAGTTGGTCCAAAGTGGCACACCCAAACCCAAGCACTGCTGAAATGAGAATTTAAAGCTTGGGGGTGCTCAACCAAAGCACCCAGTCTTCAGATATCCATCTGACACTTGATAACTAAAGGGCACTTTCCTCCTGGCGCAAGTCCGCTGCAATCCAAAACGGGGCTGAGTTTGAGTGTGACAATAGCTAAAGGGTGACGAAGCAGATCTGAGTAGAAAAGATAGCTGAGAGGCCATGTAATCTGGAAGAAAAGTCACAGCTGTCAGCCACAGGACCCGAGGTCTGTTCCTCGGTCTGCTGCCTGCTCGCTGTGTAACCCTGGGACGAGTCATGTCACCTTTTTCCTTCTAATTCTTTTTTTCATTCTCATCACTTGACATTTCAGACCCCTTTTGAGCAGGGTCTTTGTTTCACTAGAGTTTGGCGATACTGAATACTAATCTTGCTAGTGACCTTTAGGACCTATGATGATTCAAATAATAATAGTACAGTGAAGAAAAACTAAACTATATGTGGTATCTTTCAACGTAACAATCCTGTACCTTTTAAAGTAACGGTTTAAATGGCTTAGTCATTGTTAAAGTATTTATTATGTTAGCCTTTGTTCTGGCTTTGAAGGATATCATAACTCTGATGCAGTCAAAACTGTGAAAGCACAGGCTCCTCCTCCTAAGCAGAGGACACCCAAAGCAAACTCCTTGCAAAATCCAAGTTTGAGAGAAAAAGGAGAACACGGGTGAAATATTTTTGCCCACAAGTCACCCTCTTCATTTGCCAGATGACATGTGAGCACTGCTTTTATATTTGCCCACCTCTCATCTCCTTGACCGAACAGGTACGCAGTGATCACATCCTCCCCAGCAGGTGAGAAACCAGCCCGAGAGGTGCCTTCGTTCTGCGAGAGGTGCCTTGGCTCCTGGAGTGCCCTCACCTCTACCTCCAAGGCTTTGGACACTCCTGCAGCTTCCCAAAAGCACCAGCAAATCCATGCATCTAACAAATCTGCCTATGCCCTGAGAGCTTGGGCTGGGTTTAAGCTACTCTTACACAGAAACCTTTATAAACCACCACTGTTCATCCGAGGTCATGGGGAATTACCCAGTTAGCTGTACAAAGGGAGCCAACCGCTCCACGCTGGTTGTGTGCTCACCCGGACCCCGTGGTGACCCAGCAAGACCAAGATATGGATTAGCACTAGCTGCTAGATATCTTCTCTCAAAAACTCACGTCTTCAGCTCAGTTGATTTGTTAAAACCTGTTCCAGCTTCTCGTGTCGTGTCCCTCCAGGCAGAAATTAAGATCCTGCTCTATGTGGAAGAGAACAGTTGCAGGTCTCTAGCTTTTCTCCAGTTTAAAGAGGAGTTAATTCCTCATAGTTCTAGGAATCAGAATAACAAATTCCACATGTCCCTGCAATTGCTTTGACCTTGCATTATGATTTGTGCTGGAGTAAGGTCCATTTAGACTACAAAACACAAGGGTAGTATTTATTTAACTGATTATGCTGCATTCTTGTCTTATGAATCACTCTCCACAGATGGTACTTATGCCATGTCCTACTTTCTCATTTGACAAACGACTGCTCTAAGATTCTCTTATATTGGCTCTTGCACGAATGTAACTGCACTGAATGCAACAGATTTATTTTTTATTTATATTGGTGTCAACGAAGTTGGACACAGGGCCTGTAAAAGTAAAAAAGTGCCCCAAATACTTATAGAATTCAACGTGGCACATTCATTATTTATAAAATGATTGTTTCTGTTGCAGAACATTATTGATATTGTTATTTTGTGAGCTTTCCACATGTACAACTGGTACATACAACTGTACATAGTCAATACTGCTTGAGATTAATAAGACTGGTAGAAGGTTTTCCAATCAATATATTCTCTCCAAAGAATATGCAACAGTGTGTATGGGGGAATTGATTCTGTTTTCACAGAGGTGTAAATAAAAAACAATTCTTAGAAGTGAAAGGAATTGTAAAAGCAGGAAACAAGAAGGCCATATGTGATGTAAAGTTTAACATACATTTTAAATACAACTTTGTGGCACTTTGGAGACCATTTCGGGATTATAGTAATTTTATATTCAATAAAAAGCAGCTTTCAAATATAGAGCCACAAATTACTGCTGGTGAGGAAAAAATGAAAAAGATTTTTTTTTTTCCCCCCCTGTGAAAGTGTTTGTCAACTTACTCATGCAAACCCTTACTCTCTTAAAGAGAGTCTTCTTACATGAATACTACCACCAGAAGGAGAAATCAGTGAGAACAAGCTGTCTAAAGACTATATGCATGAAAATCAACCTACAAATTTCAAGGAATAATTCCTTATTGCAAAAACCCTTCCATTCTCTAAGGGAGAAAAGGAGGCGCAACTGCCCTATGATCCAGGGAGAGATGAAAAGGGCTTTGGACGTACCGTAGGTTACCCCTGCAAGGTTCTGTATGATGAAAGGAATGTGCAATGGCTGTAAAAACCTGAATTTACTACCTTCCTTTTTTTTTCTTTCTTTCTGTCCTCTTTCTTTCCCCTTGGTGATTTCCTTCACTCATCCTGCTCTGATTACAGTTCGGGGCTTCAGGACTGGTTCTTTGACTAAAGCAAGATCTCCTAACAAACCCCCAAATAAATGAGTTCCTCTGTCCCAGCATGGCCGGGGGGGAGAGGAAAGCCTAGGCGCCACCCATGAGGCACTTCTTAAAATTAATGCATGCACATCACTATCACTCACCTCTTCTGCCTAATCCGTCCAGGGAGCATGTTTCCATCCCATGGAACAAGTGAGGATTTAAAACCCGTATGTGTTACACGAGTTGAAGAATGTCATGGATCCCTGCAGCCACACTGTTTTGGGCAGCTTTTGCAAGCTAATAGGTTTGGGTTTAGACAGCTTTGGAAAAGGAGGCAGTTAAGCAAAACAAAGTATTGCACGAAATGGGCTGAGCAATTGAATTGATTGTACTTGTCCTTTGATGGAGAATTAGCCATGCTGGGGGAGGTTCCATCTCTGGAGGAGCTGTTAGATACATGTCCCGGACACTGAAAGGAATTGACAACCTGGTAGTATTTTATACCAGGTATTTTTGGTGTCCTCGCCAAACTACAATTTGAGTAATTACATCCTGCCCACCTCTGCTGCTGTTATACTTTCAATCAGATGTAATATTCTTCATATCCTGTCCAAAACAACTGTGTGCTGTAAAAATAGCTATTTCATTTTTTCGCAGAAGTGACTGTTTTTCAGCTGTGGCTTAGGGCTCCTTGCAGATGTGAAAAATAAATAAATAGGACTTCTGGATAGAAGTACTCTGTGCAGGCTGTATTCTCTTTGCACATCAACTGTAATACCTGATCTTTATGCATTAACCCCAGACCTTATTAGTTATTTTCTACCAAATGCTCAGAAACACAGAATCACTCAGGACCTTTCCTGCTTGGCACCATGTGAATCCACAGTGACAATCCCAGCTGGGAAGAGGTTGCAGCCTGAATACCTAAGACAGTCCAGGTAAAACATAAGCCCAGCAAAAGCAAAGAGTCTTGGCCAAGGTCATGCACGTCTCTGAAGCAGCCTGGGGACCTCGCCTGCTGTTCAGATTCCTGCAACTTTTGAACAAAGTCTCTGTTCAGAGTCTCTGTTCAGTTACCTTTCCCCCTTGATCGGTTTATATCTTTATAAGCTGAATTTGTTTTTGCCTTTTAATGATTTTTAATTCCCTCTCGCCTTCCTCAAACAAAAGTATGAAGTCACTGAAGTCTATTTTTTTACCTATTTGATGCATTTTTAAAGTGCACATTACTTGAACTGATGCACGGAGTCGTTGCTTTAATAGCATTGCCATTTAAAGCTGGATTGCTCTAGTCTTCTCCCGGCGCCTGTCTGAAATGAGCCCATTTGCTAGGAGTTAAAGCTGCAGCTAGTTTAGCAACAAACTGAAAGGCCTTGGAAGTCCCTCCGGAGGCAGGATGCCATCTGGAATTTGTGTTGCTTCTTGCTGCGAGGGCGCCCGGTGGGATGGACCGGGGAGGGAGACCGAGTCCCTGCCCAAAGTGCCTTCAGCACAAGGAGGCAAACATCACAAACCAGAAGCAAAACGCCCAGGGCTCCCAAAGATTATTTGATATATAGGCTCTGCCTTGTGTCCTTTCCCTTTTCTCTCTCTTTTTTCTCTCAGTCTGAAGGGGTGGGTTAAAGCTGATGAGCTTCCCCGCAGCAGTGTGAGCTGAGAAGGGATTGTGAAGATGGGTGGATGGTGAGCACGCTGGGACGGCGCATTACAGTGGGCCCATGAGACAGAGAGAAAAGAAAAGTCCTTAGAAGCAAGATCCTGAAGTTTTGACAAAGCACCAGCAGAATTCAGGGAGAGCTTTGCCTGACAAAACTAAACAAGAAACTCAAGATCTGACTCATTAAGAGTGTGAAACAGTTAAGATTAAGCTTATGGCTCCGTTAAAGCCTTTTGCTATATGCTTCAGACACCAGCATTCAGGTTGGGATCAGCTATGGCAATAAAGTGTAAGCTTCACTTTTAGGACTGAAAGTAAGTTTTAAAATTTTGTTGTTATTATTATTATTATTATTTTATTTCAGTAGAAATAGTCACATGGTTGAATCCAAATATATGCTAATATCTCGCTGAATCAGGACCTGTAAAAACGAAGAAGAGAAACCTGAAGGACAGTCAGGATTAATAATTTAACACTGAACTGGGTTCCGGTTAGCAAATGAGAGAGGACAGCTTGTGTAACCCACAGCTCCGGATGGGAACACTAATGGGTTGGAGGGAAGGTATTGCAGGCTTGAGGACCTGTCCCAAGACCATTTTTTGATACAGATGCATTTCAAAAACCTACAGACAATCCCTAGGCAAGCAGAGAGGCAAAACTGCCACTCTCAAACCCGCTGGCTGCAGCACAGCTGTGGACCAGTCCTAACTCTACTGTAACTATGCTGCAATGACTGGTGTTCAAAATAAATGGTCATCTCCTTTCTCCAGCCGCTATTACCATCTCTGTGCCTGAAAAGTAATGGATATTTCATTTCATCTGCTACTTGTGGAAGTGAAGTGCTCTTGTACATACCATACTCCCAGCCTGAGGAGTAATGGTAAAATACAACTTGCATTCTTAAGCTTGGTCTATATTTGAATTTTTGCTAGCCCAGCTCTGACATATAGCAGCACAAAGGAGGGGAAAAAAAAAAAAAAAAAAAATCACACCCTCTAACTGACGTAATAGCAATGTACAAAAATCTTTATATATCTTTTGCCAAAATCACTTGGAAATCTGGTTTAATTTATCAGAAAAGAACTTTTTTTCTTTGTACAATCTGTTTCTTGCTAGGGGAGATTGCTAGGTCGGCACTGGCTCCGTCAATATGGCTGTGAAGACAAACTTAAATTCTGAAGTAGTGTCGTGGTTTAACCCCAGCCGGCAACTAAGCCCCACCCAGCCGCTCGCTACCTACCCCCACACCCGAGTGA
>NW_009199663.1:205582-315399 GCF_000690835.1 Fulmarus glacialis | reverse complement strand
GGATTTCATTCACCGCTGCCCATCGGCAGGCAGGCGTTCAGCCATCTCCAGGAAAGCAGGGCTCCATCACGCGTAACCGTTACTTGGGGAGACAAACACTGTCATGCCAAACGTCCCCCCTTCCGTCTTCTTCCCCCACCTTTATATGCTGAGCATGACGTCATGTGGTATGGAATATCCCTTTGGTCAGTTGGGGTCAGCTGTCCCAGCCGTGTCCCCTCCCAACTTCTTGTGCCCCCCAGCCTCCTCGCTGGTGGGGTGGGGTGAGAGGCAGAAAAGGCCTTGACTGTGTGTGAGCACTGCTCAGCAGTAACGAAACATCCCTGGGTTATCAGCACTGTTTTCAGCACAAATCCAAAACACAGCCCCATACGACCTACCATGAAGAAAATTTACTCTATCCCAGCCAAGACCAGCACAAGTAGTCAGCAGCTCTTAGAGTTTTTGAACCCAACATCTGCTAAATGCCGGACTGGTTTTCACCTGCGTTCAACCTGCACAGGCCAACGTCACACAACAACGGCTGCCACTGAAGCGAGACGGTGACACAGCATTTCAGCAGAGCTAACACCCACGTTTTCTTGCTAGAGACAAAGGTGGAAGCAGAGGCATCAGCTTCTATTAGACCAGCTACTAGAGTGGGAAGAAATGGATCCTGTATGGACACACACTCTTCAATATTTTTTGTTTTTCTCACAATCTACTTACCTGTTTGCTGACTACTGTGCTGATGGGCATTTCAGAAACCCAGGAACCATAATCCTAGCTTTGCTACATCCTTCTTGCTATTGCTTTCCCAAAATCCCAACTTGCCTTCCCTAGCTGCATCCCAGGTACAGAACTCAAAATGATGGTTTATACCATTTATATATGGACCCCTAAATACAACCTGAGCTAAGCACATGTGGAGGTGCTGCAGCCCGTCGGGCTGATTGTGCCTTGGGAAAAATTCAAGTTGCTCCATTGGGGCTGTGCTGAGAGAAGCATCATGTCACCCTCCATGTCACTGTCCTTGGGGCAGCCCTGTGCCGGTGCCTGGCACCGCTGCTGGGGACTGCTGGAAAGGGCATTGAGTCAGAAAACAATGAAATGGAAAAATTAACATGATCACCAGACAGGATAACATTCCCATATGTTTTCTCCAGAAAGTCCATGATTTCTTTAACACCGTACATGATTTTTAAGCAGAGCGGAGCTGCTCGTTGCTGCCTGACTCCAGCTGCAGAGGCTTTGGCTGAGCATGGAGGTTCACCAAAGACACATCCGTCCGCACTCACAGCAAAAAGGGCTTTCCAAAGTATACAGTCAATTCACTAGTGCACCCCTGTGCTGCTAAAGTTTGCACTTTCTGTGTAAAACTTCTAAAAATATCCTCCTCTTTAATATTAAGCTCAGAGCATGGATATTGCTTTTGGCAATTTGTTTGCTGTGTTACAGCTGGAAAAATACTACCAAGAAAAAGTTTCCCACAGTCTGCTTTTCCATTTGCTTTACACATAACACAACAGTAACAATATAACACTCTAAAACAAGTGACAGGAAAACATTTAAGTTCCGCAGCTCTTTTCTTAACTGATCGTATTGTGCTTAGATGTTACACTTCACGTGGTACTGCGTGTGAGACAGACTTTTCTTGGAGAGGATCATAACAGCCACAGTCGCTACCAGGAAGGAGAGGGGGAAGGTTGCAATGAAAGGTACTTCTGGCTGTACGTTATAGATAGAAGCTAAGCGTTGAAGCTAGAAGTAGGGTCTACTTTCAGTTCTTGTTTCAGGCTGGACTATATCATGTGGACATCAATGCCAGAAAGTCTCAGATGCAGAAATAGTGATTCTAAGTGGGACAACATAGGAAAAGCTGGAAGAATCTGCTCTTATTTTAAAAAACTGCAGCTCTCCAAGGCTACACAATTTGCATCTTGGATGCAATCGATCATATCCAACAGAAGTCATCAATGATGGATGAATCTCTGTAGGTGGAGGTGGATGGACTACAATTATCCTTCCTAATGAGAAGAGAAGTGAACACTTTTAGTCATTCATTTATTGTTGGTACAATCAAATGAAACAGCATGGACCATGGATCTGGTGTACCCTTGCAGCTTAACCATTCCCAGTGTCCATCCACTTCCACCATTGCAGACACTCACTTCTCCCCAGAGGTGCATCAATTGGGTTGCACCAGGAAGGGTGACACACGCAGAAGCAAGGCTGGAGAGGGCAAGAATTGCTGCCCACCTCCAGCTCACACAGAAGAAACAGAAAGAAGCCTTTTCCTTTCCGTAATTTCATTTAAGTTTAACTGAAGTTCAGTTGTCTGGAGGGGAAATCTCCTGCTCTTCCTTTCTCTGGACCAATTATCTTAATAAATAAATTCTCTGGCACAGGTTCATAAAAATAAATAGATAAAACAATTTGTTTGGTGAGCAGATAAAATCACAGTCAAAGTAAGGAAACAACAGCAAGAAAGTCACACAAGATCAACACAAACATTATCAGAGAGAAAATGATTAAACAAGGTTCCCAAGGGATTTTAAATGCCATGCCCAGCTTTGAATGCACACGTTTCACCAATAAAATGCTAACACACTCCTTTTTCAGAGTATGAAGAAGCCAAAGGTCTAGTTAAATCTCTACTCAAATAGGAATTTTAAAGGTAAAGACCCACCCCTATTAAATATCCACATAAATACACACACATGCATGCACACACTGAATACTCTCCAGCCTTCCTAGAGTTTTCCATTATTTTTAGGATAACAAAACACTAATTGAAGACTTGACTTATAACTAGACTCTGATGAATTTTGGTCCCCTCACCACCAAAAACGTGACTTCAAGTCAGACAAATCTGTCTCTGCAAATAGTTTCTAGCATTTTATATGTAAAAAAAGATGAACTTATTTGAATTACCGTCTTTCGCAATGCATTTTATTTAAAGATGCTTTCAAGATCTTGAGAAATTTTCCTTGTGGATAGGGGAAGAATTCTTTTGTGGCTTTTTCTGAGTTGAAGTGAATTGTTTTTTAACCTTTCTGTTCACAAAACAAAACAAAATAAAATATTATAATTTTTGCTTGGCCTGTTTAAGAATACACAACTGTCAGAAAATCGATAAGAAACGGGTTTTTATCTTATTAATGGCATGTGTCATCTTTAAGATCACTTCTGAGCAAGATACTAGGTATTCCTCCCTGCCGAGTTTCCTTTCCACCCTTTCCCTCCAGCATGTAAATAAACTAGCTTTTCCCACTGCTCTGATGAATTATTCCTCTGTCCTACCCAATGTGTGATCACATACAGGACGGTACCAGTAAGGACATTAATTACAGGTGTGAGATTTGTTATTATCAGTGGCGTTTGCTGGTAGACTGCGATGCACAATGTACAATTGCCTTCAAGAGGAAGAACACAAAGGCAAAACTTGAATTCTATAGCAACCAGGTTTCAGTGTAGTCAACAATAAAATTAAATTTTCCACTTTGGCAAACCATCCTAGTCCTGCCTCATTTACTGGAAACGTTCTGGGTGGTGACGTCACAAGCCTCAGAAGTGTCACAGACATCGATGCCATCACCTCACTGGGGGAGGTATTTTGGGATATCGCCCATGAAGCAGGAAGGACGAGGGTTGGGAGAAGAGAGTAGAAAGTATAAACTCCATCTAACTAGGATTTATTTTCTGTACTGAATACTTTGAAACCCAAGGCACAACGCAAGGAATTTGCCCAGGACTGATTTTCCACACCTTGCCCAATACAAGACAGGCTAAAGCCATAACTTTCTCTGGAGCATCTTCTGCTACCCTGGCTTCGGCCAGCCGCTAAAACTAGCACCATTGTTCCTCGTTACTTCCTTCTGCTCATTTTTACACCAGATCATTCATTTCAGCCTGAAAAAAATCAAGGCAATTGTTACGTGCCTTGGCTCCTGATCTGCCAGGCTGTGGAAGTGAGCTAAAGAGGCTCATGAAGACTTTCTTGGTGAGAAAGACACCCCTTTCCCTGCTGCCTGGTGTTTCCTTGCAGAGAGAAATAACTGCAGAGCTGAAGGCAGAGGGAGCCTTTGCTACAACAATTAATTAAGGTTGAAAGATTCTCTTTTTTTGGTGCTGTCAAAGAAGAAATGACCACTGATCTCTCCTAGTCTTGCAGACTGGCATGCATCACACCAAGCAATGGAATAACCTCTGGCATCTGTGCTCTTGGCTTGTCACAGCTTGGTCATCTTAAAACATTGTAAAGGCAAGGGATACTTTGCAGTAATGAGCTTTTGTAGCAGCTGGATAGAAAGAGAAATATAATCACTGAGAAACTGTCAGTCCTGATGAAGTTACAATATATGTGCAAGTTGGAGAGGGTCTATTTAACTTCATGCATGTGGGAAAGGACTGGACCTACAGTCCTGACATTGCCTGTTTATCCAGAGCAGGTCCAGTGTGGGCAGTGGGGTGCCCTGCTTTGAGCATTCAACATTCAACAAGAGTGGCTTGTTTGGTCTAAAAAAATGTTTCAACAGAAGAGTTTTGTATGACCATTGCTGGAGGTTCAAAGGTGTTAGCCCAAAGCTGAGCACATGGAGAAAGTAGGAAATTTGCTGCCTCCACTGCTGACAGCTGGCAGGTCCAGCCGTGCCTGCAGGATGGGAAGGGGTGCCTCCAGTGGGGACCAAGCCAGGTTATCCCTGCCTAGACACTGCCATGGGAGCCATCACTCATCCTCACCTTCATCCACAAGCTACTTTTTTGGAGCATCTGCAGTGGTGTGGAAAGAAGTCTAGGAAAAAAAGCTAAATGCTAGTTCATGGTGCCACTGATGGCGGGGTAGCACTCCATGCCTCATCAGCTGCTCAGCTTCAGGTCTCAGCACACATTCGTATGTCTGCTTTTTTGCTTACGTTAAGGGTATAACTAATCCAGCACACACCAATTCCAGATTCCTCCCAATTTCCAATGCACTAAGCACTTGCGTTGTCTTTAAGTATACTTTAAAAGACACACATTGCATGGACATTGACGGCAAACTGCTATGTGTGTTTTAAAACTCGACTAAGTTCTTGGAACAATTTTTTCCCGCAGTAAAATATTTGGTCAGTTGGTAATCCATGAGTGGGCATCAAACTTTTAAAAATAATAAAAAACAAACCCAACCCTATCTAAAAACCCAAACCAAATCTTTAAAAAAATATTTTCAATGATACTTATTAAAAATGAAATGGTGTTTCTAATTATATCTACCTTTAGACTTTTTTGAAGCTCAAAAAAACCCCCAAACATCCAAAGCCTAAACAAATAGAAAAATTTTTGTTTTCAGACAAGTGAAAAACTGTATGTTCTCCAAAATGAATTTTGATCACTCTTTTTGGTAGAAAAATGTATATTCTTTGCTTGTGTAGCATGACACCCTCACCCTCCCCCCACCATGGCTTTAGTCTCCTTCCCATTTTTCAGGTGAACCTGCAAATCAAAATAAGAAAAAGAAAAAAGAAAAAAAATCAATTATCCAATTTTTTGCACTTCTCTAACAAGAACCAGTCTTACCTGATGAAATACCTGCAAAGAGTAACTGTAAATTTTATTGTGTACCACACACACTTGGTCGATTGAGTAACAGCTATGAGCTCTTAAAAAATCAATCTATATTTATCACGTAACCTAACCATTCTGAACAAAAAAGCGGGACACATTTTCTAAATGTGTTACGATCTGGGATATGTGTGCATGTGTCAGTGTGTGTACGCGGGAGAACATTTTGACCACAAACGGAGCTGATTATCGATATAATTATGCTGCAATCACACTAGAGGAGAGTATCCAGTAAATCAAATCCAACTGTCCGCCCACTTGCAGTGAAGAGACTAAAACCTGTCAAATCGGGGAAGGAGGAACAGGTGGCCTCATTTGCAAAAATAAGGCTGCTCCTCACACCAGCGAGTGCCATACATCAATACTCACACGCACACACATTCATTAAATACAGAATATCATTGCTTTGTGTGCAGCACATTAAATATGCTTCTGGTGCACGCACCAATATAAAATCTGACACACAGGTCTCTTAATACGCCGAGCAAATAACCTGGGACTTACTAAGCGCTGCCATAAGTTTTCACCTTTTTAATTTTTTTAATCACGGCTGACAGCAGTGGGCAGCCTTCTGTGGCAGCTCTGCCCAGTCCGCGCCTCTTCAACTGCAGCAGGTCCGTCAGCGGCTTGGAGGGGGCTCCCGCTACGCTGACAGGGGACATCCTCTCTTCCCACCATGGGAAATAACTCCCATTTTGGACACTGCCGTCTAGCTGGGGCTCACACATGCTGGATTTCAAGAAATCCCCGGTGTCCCGCCCGAGTGGTAATTGCTGCTTCTCTGGATTTTTGGAAATTTTGAATACTGACAGCAGAAGTTTTCTTCATCCTCTCTGATTTTCTGACATGGTGGGCATCAGCGGCCAGGGCATCAGTGGGAAGAAATACCAGACGACTTTGAGCAGGGTGTTAAGGAGAAGAGTTAGAGGATGTATTTTTGCACGGTGCTGTGGCTCGCTCTATGGACAGATCTGGAAGGGCACTGTGTGGTCTCACCATGGTTCACTGTTTACTCATGGCCATAGTACAGCCGACATCCAAGGAAATACCGAAAGACCAGCCGGTGGCTGGCACTAAGAAAGCCCAAATCGCATGAAAGTTACCTTCAAATCAGTCATTACATTGGAAGGAAGAGGCATATAGTGCACATGTCAATCAACCTGTTTTGGCAGCCAGTGGCAACAGGTACAGGAAAATGCTGCCATGAATTGGGATGCAAGCGGCTGCATTCATCTGCTCACACAAGACTGATCTCTAAGCTGTGGATATTGTAATGACCAGACTATGAATCTTCAAACTCAAGGTTAATTCCCGTTTTCAGTAATGGATGGGAAAAGCTGAAAATCCATCAAAACTACAAATAGGAAGAAAATGCTTCTGAAAGCAAATGTCTCGAGAAAGTACTAGGTATTAAATGAAATGCAGGTATGACAAATGTTGTGGACTCTCAAGATTCAAGTACACTCTCTTTCCAGAGTTACCCAAAGGAAAAGATGAAAATAGCTGAGATGCGTTAGAAGTGAGGTTATGGCAGCTGCCCTCTAACAGGAGTCTCTAAAAGGCTCTAGTCTCAGGGATGCCTTTATCACATAATATCTAAAGGGAGAAAACTTATAGGATTTAACAGTACAGAACATACAAGACTGTCCAGGATAGACAGGAATGCAGTTGTGAGCCCAAGTACTAAACCATAAGACCGAATGGTGATCTGTGAAGTCACTAACTCCTTATTTTCCTAGTTACAGATGATCTTGTCTTACGATTCCTTTCACAAGCATAAAACAGCTGTGTTCAAGTCTTGGTGCTGAGGTTGTAACCCCAGACATCATAGAAACATGACAAATCCATTATGCATGTATATCCCTTATGCCCAGGGCTAAAAGAATACTTTTCCTCTGAAGGTGGAAAACTCCAGAAGAAAAAGCTCTATCAAGAGGTTTAAAGACCCATCTGAAGGAGAAAGATGGCATTTGCCTTGACAATTATTCATTTTTGATTGTTTTGTGTGATTTCAGTGGACACAAACTGATTTAGGAGAGAGACAATTTGCAAAGTACTCTTGATTAGTAGCAGTGTATGCTTTACTTTAATCTGTAAACTGCTTCTCCTAATATCCTGTAATGGTTTTCCGCTCTCAGTAGCATAGCGGGCAGTAGCCCACGTAAATCCCACACAAGATAGGTGACCCCTTTGTGACCCAGCACATACAGTAGATGAGAGAGATCCTGCTTCGCTCATAAAACCAGTCATTCTCCCCTAATAGTCTACAATTTGCAGCTGTCATAAAAACACCCTAACTGTATTTAGCAGGCAGGGGCGCAGTTCTGAGCTTGAAGGTTAAAGACCTGCACATGTCCATCCCCATGGCTGGGCTGCTAACAGAAGTCAGTAATTCACAGCAAACTACCACCAAATGGCACTGAAAAATAAGAAGCCCTAATGCAAGAGCAAAGGACCTCCTGGAAGTTGCAGAGTTATGTGCCACTGGCCTGTACAACATTGGGAGATGTTGATAAACTTTGCAGCCAATACACCCAGGAGTACCAGTAGGAACATTTTCTTTCCGCAATAGCCGCTGAAGTCTTTAACACAGAATATAATGTTTTCAGCCAACTGAATGTCTCACCTCCTTCCTCTCCAAGGCAAGCCCTACTGATGACATCTTCCTTATCATCAATAAAAATGATGTACAGCAGACTGCGGAGTTATTCAACAAACAATTTCCAAAGATCACCTTTACTACAGTGTATAAAACAGATCTAGGACTCCCTTTCCAGGATGTCAGAATTTTATGAAGCATCAGCTCTACACTTGCAGCTACCTGGTATGAAAACAACGGCACTTCAGGTAGATATACAGTGTTTTGCTTGCCTTAGCACGTTCCCGTGACCGCGCAAAAAGGTTGCCTGTGATAAGGCTCATTATTAAAAGTACCACAGAGGTGATGCAAGAGATGGAAAACCATTTGCACAACGCACCTAAAAAGAGCTGAGCAGATGTTGCTGTCTACCTGTTCATCTTGCCTGAGCCTAAAGACCGCCCTCTATGTGAATGGCCCCACCAAGCACCATGAACACAGATAAGCTCTGCTATTGATGCGCTTTTCCCTAATTAACGTTGTTAAAACTGAAAAGATGGCCCTAGGAATTGATTCTGTAAATGCCCCAGATGGATAGAAGTTTTTTTCCAACAAAACTGAGCATCACAGAATGATTATTTCTACCATCAGTCAAACCACTTAAGAAGGTGGCTTGCCATGATCCCAGCAGCAGCAAGGGCAAGCTTAGAGCTAAGCACAGACTGTTAAAGGCATTTCTGAACCAAGGACTGAATCTCTTCTTGAGGATGCAGTGTTTATTTCTAATTGTAGAGATTAGTCTTGAAGAATCAAAAGACAGACCAGAATCACATTTGTTACTCTGCTGGTCTGAAGAAGAAATATTTTTCCCACCTCGGTATTTCATACCCGTCTTCGCTTTTTCCTATCAGCACCTCCTCTCACTACATTTTCAAATCCAGGAACATCACCCTTATTCAGGAATAGGCCCTCTAGCAAAGATGAAATAAGAGTAAAATAACCAGCGCAGCACTGACCAAGCACATTAAATCCTACTCTACCTGGAACAAACAACCGCCTTCAGGTGATTTCTGTATCCTGCAATTTGCATCTTATTTGGAAACAGTAAATATAAGAAAGTTAGTGCAAAAGAGTCAACACTGGATTAAAAACCAGGGTACTGTAACAGTTATCTTCTGCATTTCACAGTGCAGGTAGCAGAATACACTGCATGGAAGAAAAGGTAAATGGATTTGTGTTTAAAGTTTCATCACTTTTAAGGTCCCCAGTATCCAAGCCTCCCTTTAAAAGAGCCCTAGTGGACGATAAACTCTTTTAGAAAATATACAGCAAAGCAGCAGTGCCTGATAAACAGACATAAAATTAGACTGCTGTAATGTTTCAGCTGTTCACTTCCTTTGACACAGGCAGCTGGCAGCAAGACATTTGAAAAGACAGAAGAACAAGTAACTTCTAATGGATAAATATGTATTTTTTCCATACCATATGTATTTTAAACATACATAAATGCACACGCTCATACACGTGACTAATAGGATAAATTTACAGGGCAAACAGAAGTGAACAGTCACCAATATAGATACTGAGCTACCATTAAGCATTTAAAATAATTACAGCTTTTAAACCATAGAAACAAGAATTTTAAAAGGATATTTTTTGTATCTTTTCCTCTAGAGTGAAAATTTCTCAGCCATTTCTGCCTGAGTGAAATCAGAATTTCACCAGTGCCATTACTTTATAAAAGCAAAAGCTTTCTGCTGAAGTGCAAGAAGTGTCCCCAGATTAACTCCCCAGAAACGGCCCAAGAAAGTGATTCCTGTTAATATCTCAGTACACAATTAAACTTTTTATTTTTTATTAATAAATGGATGCTTGTTCCCATACTGCTTTCACATGAAGCCCTGGCAAGGCATTCTCCTTTTCAGACAGACAATATTGACTCGCAGGAGGGGGGAGATGGCAGCTGTCCCCCCTCTCTGCACACTCCATTTCTTACGCAGAAATGTGCTTCCAGGTCTAAGTCCCCATAAAAATTCACTCACTTTAAAGGGAAACAATTGGATGTACGGCTCTTCACAATGAATTTCTCAGTAAGATACCCGCACAGGAATCAAAAGAGATTCATTCTCCAGCAAAGCCAATTTCCCATTGTAAGCATCTCATTCAACAGACTAAACTGACCTGTCTTTATGCAATAGTGCTCAACCAGTGAATTGCTAAAGAATAAAAAAACCTACCGAAAAATAAATTGAAAAAGAAATCATTGACTTACTTGTGTAAAAAACCCCCCCAGTATTCACCATGGGAACCCATTATGCTTTATGCAATAGGTCTTTGGCCTTGCTTTCCTCCTCCTCCTGGCACATTGCTCAAGAGCTCTGGGAGGTCCATGGAGCCTGGACCACCCCAGCTTGCATCACCAACACGACTGGGCGCAGCAGGGCGCAAGAGTTTTTGGATGATCCGCAGGAACCCATCTCGTCCTGCAGAAGCAGGGGAAGGTTTTTTTGTTTGGAATTTGTTATTAAGCTCTGATGCGTTCTACTTTCCTTCTGGATTTTATGTATTTATGTTCATAAGTGATTGCAGCACCTCTCTGCTTTGCGGCAACCTGCCTTGTGTGCCGGGCAGAAAAGTCAATAAGTTGTCAGGTACCACGTGTGTCAGTCCTTATCCTGCCTGTGGGTGCAAGCCTGTCCCAGATCAACCAAAACATATAATCTTTTCTAGAAGAAAAAACCCATCATCTATATTTGGTTTGAAGGCACAGTCAAATCGTTTTATGGTTCTTTTGGCACCTGGACATATACAATAGGAAAAAATCCTACTTTCTCATGGATATGGTTTCTTCCCCCCCGAAACACTGAATATATGTCAGATGCATGCCATAAAGGTACAAGTCCTTGAGGTCTTTCCTCATTTACAGCATGTATTCAGCTCTCATTTTGGTATTTCTGCAATGAAAATAAAAATAAACAGAAAAAATATTTTTGCACCTTTAGTATGAACAATTATATATTCAGAAGGATAGGAAGGCATATCTGCAGGGCAGGAGGAGTTTATTCTGGTGCTTTGATTAGTGAGCCCTGCCCTGACACCTCCCATTTCATGGAGCTGCTGTGAGACCGGAAAGGACCTCAGAGGCTTTGAGCAATGGTGATTATTGATCCTGATTAGCAGATGTATAATACAATATTGAAATTCCTTATTGAATTTCCTCATTCTAAGATATCATGTGCCTCAGTAACCTTTAACAGTAGGACAAGCCTGAGGCATGAGCTCAATACACACAAGCACACAAAATATCTGCAACTAGTGTTACCAACAAGAATCACAAGTATGAAAAAACATATGATAAAAAAAATTATAAAAACAACCAATTAAACCAACAAACACTTTGCATAACTTCTTAGCCTTTTCCCGTTGATTTCTATTTGAAAAAATATTCCCCGTATAGTGTCCAATAACTTATGGCTTTGTATTAACACGAACTATGGTTCAGAGGAATGAAACACTGAGGGGACCAGGTTGCTCTGGAGGAGACCAATGCCTTTTTTGGTTCTGATGATGACATGAGAGACCAGGCAGCAATATGGGGGGTGGGAGAAGACTTCCCACGGGTGACCCACAGCACTGGCAACAAAAGACTTTAGGACATTTCAGGTAGACCTGGGAGTTAGCCAAGACACCAGAAGCTCTTTCGCACATTTTGAAAAGGCGCAGGGCAGCGTTGCTGGTTCCTACAAGGAATCTGCAATACTCTGTACGTTCCTCAGGTGCTGCTGTAATTATTACTGCTCTCTTAATCATGTTATGCAAATAGGCTGAGAGGGAAGGAGGGAGAGGAGGCAGACAGAAAAACTGAGGAGTAAAGGGTAATACTTTTGGATGGTTACAACTTCGCTCCCTGATTGAAATTCCTGCAATTCTCAATTGTTTCTTATCAAAAAGCTTAAAAAGAAAGGTTTTTCTTTTAACAAAAATAAATGAAGAAAAATCGATCTCTCATTTCCAAGGGATACAATGGAGATCACCTTGTAGTCTGGCAGCAGAATTGATATGATTTGCATTACCAAGGATGACTAAATGGAGTGTTAAATTATCTCAAAAAAAAAAAAAAAAATCTAAATTGATATTCATGACATCAATAAGGTTAGAAAGGGAAAAAAAAAGATAGTAAGCCTTTACACATGTATTCTTGTCCTATACAAGCATTAATCTTACATTCCATGGGCACTACACTACTCCAAAAGGCATCTTCTGCTTTTGCATGACACCTCTAGGAAATGATTTGCAATTATATACAGTGCTAAAATGTGATGCCGCAGCAATCAGCGTCGGCTATAAAAACATTAATTATTTCTGATAAATTCATTCTCCGGGTGCATTCTGAACACACAAAAAAAGTTTAGCAAGCTGTGGATTTGATTTTGGAATTTTGCATTGCATTTTAAAGGTTGCTGGCGGGAAAGGGATAGGGGAGGAGATGGGGGTATTGCCTCTCATGCATCAGCACTGGAATCACTCGAAATTAATTTTTGAGAAATATCTAAACTGTTTTATTATTTTAAAATGTTTCACTGACTGTTCATATAGATTCCACCATCATTCATGTGTTTATCTATACATGTATGTACATACATGGAATATTGCAAGAACATATAGTGGAGTTCTGCTTTGACCACACAGCACATAAGACATCTCCTACACAAGGTATATGCAATTCCATGAGTATAAATCCATACATATTTGGCCCCCACATGGGTATTATTAGCTTGGGCTGGCCCTAGCCTAGCGCTATCTCCTAACTTGTCGTCAGCTCAGAGCATGGAGAACGGAGCCTGTGTGCACCAGGGGACCTTGCCACTGCTTGCAAATTTACTTAGAATCACACTTTAAAAAACTTAGGGTGAGTTTAATTGGAAAGAAAAGATGATTACCTCTAACTAGTGTTGCCCAACCTCATCTTTCAGCTTTTGGGACTTTATTTTGAGCCTTGTGATTGTTGAAGCTTTTTTATGAAGTCTTTGCTCTTGGAGTCATGGAATTATAGCTTAATCTTGCCAGTTTTTGATTTTATGACTGCACAGAAATGCATGATTTTTAATATTTCAGAGAAAACTGTTTAGAATTATATTAATTTTTAAAATTATATTTTAAAGTCTACTCTATATGAAGTTTAACTAGTTTCCAAATGCTTAGGACTTATAATAAAGCATAACTTTTGCACATACGAGTCAGTGCTAAACATTCCTCAAACACTCATTCCTCAAAGAAGAACAGAAATCTATTGTGGTATTTAGACACCAATTCTTACCAAAAGCAGCATGTATTGCTATAGTACTGTGCCGAAAGACTTGTAAAATCACTGTACATTTGTCATTTACTTCCCAGACCAACGCATGGTGGTGACACAGTGTTGGCACTGTAGCTCTAGTCCTCTGTGGCCCAGACGCAGTAGGGATTTCACCCAAAGCACATAAATCCCTCCCTTCCCAAACAGCACAAAGCAGTCCTAGCGTCAGTTATCTATATGTCTGCCCCTGCTCTCTCTTTCATGGTTTGTGAACAATTTTTACCTATTTGCAATTTTCACGTTTTCCTATCAGTTTTCCATTCTAGCAATTGCATACATCTGACAACATTTGAGCTTTTTTTCCTCTCCAGTATTCAATACTGAAAAAAAAAAATTAGGAAAGCACGTAAGAATTAGGAAAGGATATCAGCATTTGGTTAATATCACAGAAAGATGATAGGTGGTGTTGAATGTAACCCTGAAGTGTCAGAACCCATTAGGTAAATAACATTGTCTACTTCTTTTTATTCTTTTTTAAAAGACTTAAGTTGCAGATTTTTTTTTTTTTTTTTTTTTTAGAGTGGAATCAAAATCTTTGAGTGCATGAGGATGGCAATACTGAATCTTAGTCAGATGGCCCCTTCCTCATACCCAAACTTGCTGCATCTCCACTGAAATACATCAAGCCCATTAAATATGTTGCTCACCTCACTGTCAAGACATTTATTTATAAGAGCTGATTGAAAAATGTTTTTTAAATTCAGAATATCAGTGAAAAGATTTATTTCACCTCTTTACCCTCCAATATTTTTGTATAGCTGGTTATTATTATATTTTATGTAGATGTTACCTTTAGATTTGCAGATACACATTTATGAATAAAATATTTTGCAGACAAGATCATAGATTAAGGCTAACAAATGCGGTAGCGATTTTTTCATTTGTAGTAACACAGTGACCTTTTCTGCATTGCAAATTTCACTATATTTGGGTTAGGATGAGGATATGAAATATGAATCATCAAATAAGGATATATAATAAACCAAAAGTAGATATCTGAGGAACAAGACATCTGAAATTCCCCTTGACTAGGATTTGACAATTTTCAATGTCTCAGTATCATACTACCCTAGTTTGGTTCTTAATGAAACCCAGGAATTTACTTTCTGATGTCCTCAGATAACCTCTACGTGATGGGTTTGACGGAAGCAATATCTGACATAGTTTTACACCATTCATCTCATGTCAGGAAGAACATCATTTTTCTGTTGATTGCTGGAGAGCCCTTTCATACTGGTGGGCATCAATGACAATCAGCCCTGAAAAGTTTTCAGCAGCATGATGTGGTTTGCCGTGAAATGTAAAATGCCATATTTAATAATGTGTCCATTAGTGGACCCCAGATGAAAGCTAAATTAAGCACCTGCATTCAGATTCTCGTAAACAGTGTTTCCAGCTGTACTGACAGATCATACCTAGTTATTTTCCAGGAGGGATATTATCTCTTTAGAGGAAACCTGTCGGAGAGAGATCAGTCCCAAATTCTCCACCCGTGCACAGTAACACCAAGCTACCAACTGAGTGCTCTTTGCAGACTTGGGGGTGTCTTTGCACATTCCTGTCCCCAAATGTTGCCACTTCATAAAAGAAACTGAGCTTCTAACGGCTTCTTAAACCCCTATCATGGCAGAATAACAGCAGGGATTTAGAGAAGTGTAAACACTCAGAAAGATGCAAGAACAAGTGAATTATTGCTTTGCATCTGGGATAAGAAATGTTTGTTGTCAGTCAACCAAACCACATTCTAACTCCTGTTCACAAATATATATACAATTAATTTCTGTGGAATAATTGAGACCAGAAAAGAAAGAGCCCACTTAGACACTGCTATATTATAATCTTGTGTGCTGTGTTTTAAAACCTAGCACTTCTTTTTGAAGAATAGTTCTCAGCTGACCTTCATCCTGGGAAAGGACTTTGAATTTCAACCTTTATTTCGCTTAGTTGTTTTCCGCTCCAGATGTTCCCCCCCTTAAACCTTCCTGATCTGTGTTTAGCACCGCAATTTTTGGTGCTACCCACAGATAACTGATGCTTAAGCAATTATCTAGCCAAACATCCATGCAGCCAACATGTAGTCAATTATTTTAATATTGTCTTTTAAATTAATCACTCTGATCATTCTGGCTGCCTACCTCTGAGGCCAAATTCACTTGTCAGCATCTTTTGTGTTTTATGGGTCAATTTTAGAAAAGTCTTAGCAACGGCCCAAATCTAGTCCCATTGAAATCAATGGCAAAACTCCCGGGGTCCTCACTGGAAGCAGGTTTTGGCAAGTACAGAGCATTTATGAAAATTCCAGCCTTCGGGACAAAATGTCCTCAATATTTTAATGGTGCCCTCCTCTGTGGCATTAAAAAGACATCTACCTGTGACACTTACACATAGAGCACTAAACCGGGGTGCCTTTTTCTGTGCTTCTGCTCTGCATGGTAACATTATACTCATTTTGCTTTCCACAATTGCCTGAAGTCATTACCACTTCCTAAATCCCTTTTCCTCCCCCAACTCCCCCTCCAATAGAGATTACCTACCTCTTAGATGATTACTTTTGCAGTTGTTTTAACTGCGTATTTTGACAACCTGAATTTTACTATGTTGGCCAGGCTTCTCCCTCCTCCCCCCTTTTTTTTTCTTCCGTTTATTCTTTTTTTCCAAAGTGGTGCAACCCTTCACAACTTAGAAAAACCTTGCATTAATCTGCTGTTTACCCCATCTTTCAGTTCATTAAATAAAATGAGGCTTAACACCAATCCCCAAAGTACCCCTAATGACTATTTCTCGCCAAATTGATACACCACTGTTTGTCCTTCAGCCAGTATGGACTCCATGTGATCATGCTCGCAGCCAGCTTCCTTTGCACTTCTTTTCCAAGTAGGATTTTGTGAGGCTCTGAGTCGACCTGTTATAAAATGTAGATGGATTATAAGTACTGCCTTTCCTCTAATGACCGGTTTTATAATTTTAATAAAGGGGCAATCAAGCTAACAATGGTTTGGCAAACCTCCTCTCTGAGGGATCCAAATTTCAACCTTGGGTGCACAAGGCTGGAAGAACAGATCTACACTCAGAAAGGAAAGTGTTCAGTTCAGCCACCTATTACCTATTATATATTTCATAGCAGCAGCTAGGATCCCCAAGCTGGAATATTGTGCTATGTGCTAGGACCAAGAAGGGAGATCTTGCCTAATGGAAATTTTAATAAATTACTTAAAAGTCTAAATTAAATACAGGGATACGCAAACTAAAGGCAAGATCAGGGTTTAGCTATAAAGGAAAAAGAACTTGGAATACTTATCACACAATATTACTTAAGATGGAAACTATTATTAAGAAGCAGTGCTTGTTTACGTGGGACAGTAAATTCAGATTATGGACGGATGTGAAGTCAAAGCAGAAAAGCTGTTCCTGAGCATCCTCAGCTGTGAATGTTCCAAGTTTTGATTTAATTTTTTTTTTAATTAGCTTCTGACTTTCTTAGTTCACTCTGGAAACAGATCAATTTAAACGAAAAGGTGCTCAGCCCAAAAGAACTGTCCACACAGAAAGTTACTGCAGAACATTAGAAAGTCAGCTGGTACCTCTGGAGTCAGTATCATGAGTTATTTTGCAATCGCCCTACCAGGTAGCCAAGTCAAAAGGTGGCAAAAATTAGAAATTCAGGCTCTGAATCTGAGACTTGTAAAAGCTATCCTAAATATAAAAGTTTAGGTCTTCTACCCTTTATATGGGTTTCAAGGTACTTACAGATTTTATCATCTCAATATTTCTTATGTTACTTCCTCGGGGACTGAAGGTTCAGGATTACTGGTTACTGTTATCTACTTGTTCAAAACATTATTACCTCATTTGTTCTCATATTTCCCCATTCTTCATGAACTAAAATAATAGCCGGGGTGAGCAAGTCAGACTTTAGGGAGCTGTTGGAGCAGCTGCCACCTCGAGCTGCTGATGCTGCTCTGTATGTATGGGATCAGCAGTGTCCAGCAGCATCCTCACTACCTCCCACCGTTTCTGATGGGGCTATCCGAGGTGGCAAACACTGCCCAAGGTAGCCCCATGCCCTATGCCATGGTCATCTCTCTTACAGAGGGCAAAGGCAGAAGCTGACTCTTCCCTCGCGTTGGCTCTGGAGCAAGGAGCTGCACCTCGTGGTTCTCCACCAGCTCTTTGCTGTGGTTAAAGCTCTGAAAGATCTGGATATGGATCTGGTTCTCACCCGATTAGCACCTTCAGGATGGCTTCTTGGTTTTGGCGATAAGAACCTACTGTTCATAAACTGTGGGCAACTGCACTCATCTCCTGGCAGATATCTGAGCTGGGAAATCCCCTACCCTCCACAGCACAGTGTCCCCTGGTTTCCAGTTTCTCCATAATGGCTCCATGAATATCTCACCCTCACACTGCTGTAAATACTAGGAAACCTATGGGGCTGTGCTGCAAAATGCAGCTGACAATATTTAAATCAATGTGTCGAGCAAGCCAGAAGCAGTTTGCCTTCACCAGAGAGCTAGAACAGCCAGGAAGCAAAGAGTAGAAATATCACATTGATTAAAAATAAATAGATAAAATTTCCCATCATTTTTCGTTTTCGTTATATTTAATCCAGATACGGTAATCATCCATTTAATTTCTTTTTCTTTACAAAAAAGACCACCCCCTACCACCACACACAGAGAGAAAAGGCAGGCGATTTATTCTTTAACATATTTTTCCTGAACTGACCATGACCTCACTCGGTGTGTATTTCTCTCCACTTGACATTATCACAGAGTGAAAGAGTAGTTTTACCTTGCACATAAGGCTTAAAAAGAGCAAGTCATTGATCTTGGTTTTCATTTCTGCCACAAAGGAATGCACAGGCATTTTTTCTTCCACAAATGCGGATTTGGGTAAAAGCCAGCTTTACTTCCCTGGTAATATACACCACCAGTTTGTGTGTGACTGGCAACTGATGCTCTTGCCTATGAAACAGGAGAGCAGTGGCATTTGTCATGGCATGCCTTTGACATTTTCCACAGCAAGGGGCAGATAATATCAAACTCTTGCTCATCCATTCAACTTCCTGGGGAGAAACAGACTTCAAAAAATAAACCCAAGGAAAAATAGTGTGTTAGACACTTGTCCTAAATGCTGCAAGAAAAGAAAAGAGTGTTTATAAATGTATCAAACTGCAGGGACCGAGTTTATCTTTGAGTTGCCCTTGTTGGTTCTTGTCTGTGCAATTGCACATCACCTCTACTAGGACAAGGTTTGGCCCCAGGGTCCTGGTGGAGCAACGGGAGATTTGGGTTTAGTCCTCCAACAGACACCCCCAACAAAATCTCCACACTGAGAATGAGATACAATATTTGAAAGCTTTAACTTGTCACCTATTGGCAATGAAAAGAAGCATCAGCAAAAGCAAGGCTGAGCATCCCATGGGGTCCATCTATTACTAACTCACCATGCACCAAGCCCCCTGGGCAACTGGAAGAGCCAGAGGCTTCGCCATAACTTTTTAAAGTGTCCCCAAATCCACGGGGCAGCCCAACGACTGCAAGCTGTGCTGCAGAGAGCCCCTGCTGGGCAAAGTATCTTGAGATAGTACTGAAGTTTAATTCCTAAAAATGCATCGATTCCCCACAAGACTGACCTTTCAGCCTGTGTAATACCCCGCACTCAGGACGTTCAGGTGGACAAGCAGCATTTTGTGTTAAATATTTGCGATGTCGGCCCATTTAACTAAGCAGGACCTGGATTGCAAATTCATCCTAGAGCTGCAGCTCCTGCTGCTGAGGGAAGCGAGCCAAAGGCTGGGGCTGCCAGCGGCAGCGCTTGGCGTGCCTTGGGTCGGGTCCACCGACACAGCAGGATCTGTCCGGTTCTCTCTTGATCATTCAAATAGTATTTCTTTCCTTTCCAAAACCGTGGCACTTTAAAGCAATTGTATAGTACCAACGAGCAATAGAGAAGTCTTTTATAGCTAAGGTACCACTATTTTTATTAAATCTCCTACAGTTCATTTTCTAATAAAGCACACGTTACTCTGGGTTGTTTCAGTGAATTTGTATGCTTACTTGACAATTCACAACAGTTGCAACCTGAAGCCATAATTCAGCCATATAAACTCATATTAAAATGATAAATCCAGAGCCTCTTAATCTTTACCCTAACCTTCTGTGAGTTCAGGATGTATTTTTTTATTCTCTCATTACCTTCTTTCATTTAGTCTCTAGGCTGCAGACCCATAAAGGTTTATACCCATGCTAACCTTCACACGTTGGAAGCGGTTTCACTGAAGTCTACAGTGTGCAAAGCTAAACATGTGTGTAGCCTTAGTTTGTAAACTCTTTGCAACAGAAATTAATTTTCTGTATATTTGGACACTGTGTTATACATGCAGCTGTTGACATCTATGAGCGTGTAAAATCATTAAACTGTAAAAATATAATTATCAAATAGTAATAATCCCACATAATCTACATGTATGGTGCATATTCAAATATAGAATACGCATGCATAATTTAGTTGCAGTTTCTAAAGTAGAGAATCCAAGATTTAAACAGGAATCTAACACAAAAGAGAGCTGTCAAGAAAAAGGAGAAGCAGAAAATGACCCGGAGCTGAACCTCAATGACCTCCCATCTATCAGTATAAATATTAGAAGGCCCAGTGCCAGAATTTCTGCGTAACGAGGACAACAAAATGCCACAATAACAGGAAAATAAAGTGCTAACCTATGGTAAATCAAATTCACCACTTGAATGTTTTTGAATGAATGTGTGTTTTGCAGGTAGTTACTTTACTTAGCATTACAAATTTAAGTTAGAGTACGTTGCATATAAGCACATCCATATTTCATGAACCTCTATGTAGCTTCATAGTATTATCATAAAAGTGGTATAGATTCCTTTCCTGGCTGTAATGGCAGAGTGTTTTCATTTTAATGATCCTTAATACTATGCAGACTACAGGAATTCACAGAATCATCAGGACTTGTACCTTAGAAATTTCCTCACTGTATTTTTTTTCCTCACTGGATGTGCTGTGTGGTTTTGCCTTGATTTTTCACATGGGGCCGTATCCCCCAGCTAAACTCTAACTCCGATATGGGCCAACTCTGTAGCACCTTTGTACCACTGAAGGATCATGAATTGTAGGTAGGGGGGATGTCACGGGGCAGAGCGCTGGGTTTCGGCTAGTCTATAGCGGGTGGCCTTCAGATAGTATTGTGTGATTTACCCCTATCTGGTTTTCAGATGTCTGAGTTTTCTGAGAGAGAATAAAGGGAACCTTGATTGAATGTAAATGATGTTTTCATGTGGTAATATATTACTTGGCTTGGACTGAGCATACAATGGCACGAGGTGCATTTGAGACATAAAAGAAAACAAAAATTCTTCCACTGAAGAATTTATAGCCAAAAAGAATGAGCCCTGGATTGTCTCCAAGGAAAAAAAAACCCTCTTGGGAATATATCCAAAGATATACTTGTGAGAAAGACTTTCAGGATATTATGTCTTATAACACCATCATCTAGGAAACTCTCGAGCTTCCACCACATTGTCTGGGTGCAGGACCATGCCACTCCTGGTGCCCACCTTGTGATAGCCTGCAGCAGAGACTGTGCAGGTTGGATTGTGTAGGGGGGAAACGCACAGCTTACTTTAAAACACTGTTGAAACTTAGAAAGTATTGTATGTGGAAGCCAGCACTGAAGCTTTTGGGCTTTCCTCTCTATATCTTCCCAGTGGGAGATGGGTCAGAGATGGAGACCCTGAAACACGCCACATGTTGGGTCACATTCATTACTCAGTACGGATGCTTAAAATGGTCCTAAAAAGGGAAAAAACCCACCAAACCAACCAAAACCCCCACTGTCCTTTGTTTCCAGGTCCTCTAAATCAGTGCCGCATTTGGCCTTTGTACTGCAGTCTCTTGGGTGCAAACCTGTCCGCATCCATGTTCCTGAAGTAATTTGCTTCATGCTGGGCATTTGTTTTGCTCAAATGTGAAAAGCAGTTTTGCTTGGAGCTTTTACCATGCTACTATTTTATGTGTGGCATTGCTGGGTCAAACTGCCTACAGCAGGGTGGCTGCTGCAGGGTTCACACATCTTCTGGGCATTGCCACATCTTCATGTCCCACTTCCACATATGGGATCCAGCAGAGTCCATCTCTGTGTTAAAACGGTAGGACAGGGGAGAATTTGGCCACAATATCTATAGCACTGTATATAACCTGCATGGAAAATGAATCCAGCTCAGTGGAGCATGCATTATTAGCTAATGGGATATTACTCCCGTCTATTTGCTTTTACCATCTTTTAAAACAACATGATTATGCCAAATGCATAGTTAGGGTGGGATTTACAGGAATGTTCAGCCTAATGTCTCCCTGCGCACAAAACACCTACCTGCAAAATTTCAGTGGAAACAGCAATACACAAAAATAAGGATTGCTGAAGAGGACAAGCTGTTGAAAGGATGCTCTCTTTATTACCAGTATGTTGAGCATGTGCTGTCAGTGTTTTATATGTGACTATATTGGTTTAAACAAACGAGTCTGGTGTAGAGCAAAAAACCTGACAGAAAGAATGATTTAAGATGAACCATCCTTCAGCAACCACTTAAGGGCTGTTCAGAGACAAGGCCTTGGTAATTGGATTGCAGACTACACCTCGAGTCCCCGCCGAGTGGCAGAACTAGCTGTGGCCAAGCTCACAGCCAGGGAACTCAAAGACACAAAAATATCAGCAAGACTTAACAGGAGACAGGTGGCCCTGGTATCAGATGAGTTGGATCTGAATGCAAGTGGCTTATCGAAGACAGAGGAGGTTTTAGGCAAAATGGATGCGTATAGACTGCGGGTTGTTTTGAAAGCAATTTCTAAGCTTTGTTCCTGCTGCAAAATATAGAGGGTGCCTCTGTGTTAGTGTTTTATTGCAGATCAGAAATGCAGTGTTGGACTACACTTCTTGATCATCCCCACTGATTTGGTTCACATCATGGAGCGGTCCCCAAGGATGTAAACATTAGGATGAAACAACCCTGGAAGATGTGCTCCAGAGGCATGCAGTGCACTCCCGGCACTAAAAGACATCCAGTCAACAGGGCCAGATTAGAGCTATCCAGGAGCAAAATCCCTTGAAATTAGTACTGTGTGGATGGTGGGTCCTCAGCAGCAACTGCTTTACTCTAAGTCTGCTCTATTTGGGCTGCACTGTTTCCTGATGTAACCAAGCCATACTGATGTTACATGAGTCCATCCGGTAGGCACAAACGTCCCCAAAATGGACTTCTGAAGGGAAGCAGCTCACTTGCCCTGTGCCAGTTAGACATGACATAAAACTGGTGCATTCAGAGTAATATAGCTCCCTCTCTAGTTTTAACCAGAAATGAATGATCAGAGAGAGGATACAAGTGTCATCTCTTTAATCCTCTTAGGTATAGTTTACCCAACAGCAAGATTACCCCTGCTGACCTTCTTTTGGAAGAAACTCATTCCCACAAAACCCAGCTCTGTTCAACGCAAGAGCAACAGTGATAGAAACCATGGTGTGGGCTCAACCATAGCTTTCTAGAAGGGCTACTGAGAGGCTACAGAGCCCTTTGAAGCCCAGGATCTTTTCAGCAGCCTAAAGTTATATGTCCCCACTATGACAGTTACTTGGATTTCACAGTAGGAGTACCCTTCTGATATAAACAAGCATATTGTTGGGTCAACAAGTGAAATTGTTTAGTGGAAAGCAACAAACTCCAGTAAATGAATGCTGCCAACTCTGCCTGCCCTTAGCACAGAAGCCAAAAAAAGGTTATCTAGTGCAAGGAAGGAACTCTAAAGGTGAAAATAATAAAATATAACCATACCTCTTGTGAGCATAAGAATTATAAAAAGGAAGTACTCATAAATAACTAAAAATTGTTCTCATATACTTTCTGGTAAGTCTGCACTGATCTCTCACTCATTAGATTTAATTAATGATAATGCTGCATTAACTGATCCTACTATCCAGCATGTAGACTCAGGGCTGTACCTCTAAAACACAAGTAAAAATTCTGTTAAATACATTGCAGGACATTTGTTCTTGAATAAAGCTACCTAATTAAGCAGCTGTCCTTTAATAATAAACCAGAGCCAAACATGTAGCATTACAGATGTAAAAAACATTAAGTAGATCCAAAACTCCACTCTGGATCCAAGGAGACTCTCAGCAACACCAATAATGTCCTGATTTAAACAAACAAACAAAAAAAAAAAGAAGAGAACTTTCCAATGGCCAAACCAGTAATTTGTCATCTGTATTCATTTTCATCTTCCCTTTATTCTCCTAAGAGCTGAGTCATATGGCACATGACATTAAAACAGGAATTGCTGAGCTGCTGAAGCACCATGAGTTGGCTTCGTCCCTCCTTGGCCCAAGGGCAGGAACCCAGTGCCCACCTCCGGGGACACCTTTCACAGCCTGTTATGGCCACCTGAGCCCAAAGCAGCAAAAAACATGCGGCCCAATCTGCTATAAAACTTCCCCAAAGCCACCAGACATCATAAAGAGGAACAAATATCAAATGATAAAACCTCTCATGACACACACACACATACTACCAAGTTAAACCACGGCACCAGGAAGGTAATATTTGAAGTTTACAGAAACCAAATTCAAGTAAGCTCTAAGTCAATCAGAAGTGACTGAAAACTGCTTTGGTCCAAATACATGTTCAAAAAGGTCACAGCTGGTGTAATTATCCTTGCTAGACTTAGCATGAGTTCAGCTGTATGCTTAAGACTGCCAAGAGCTGAAGTACACTCAGAATGCCTAAGTAACTGCCACCTTATTTAAAAAAAAAAAAAAAAAAAAAAAAAAAGAGGGTCATTAAAAAAAGAAAATCATAATTTAATGACACTTTAAGTTAGTGTACAGGAAATAATTTCTTTGGGAAAGTAGTTGGAAGATTTTTCAAAACCAAACTCTCTCTTTCCCCCACAGAAGTTCCTGTCTGCAGAGACAACCCCTGTCAGAAACATAAACAAGAATTTACATTGAAAGGGATCACATGTGAACGACAATACAATGGAAAGGGAATAAGAAAACAAAGCCTCCAAAATGTTAATTATATCTCAAAGGGAGAGTAAAATCAATAAATGCTATTTCTAAAAAAACATAGTATCCAGCAACAAATATATCTGATATAAAATAAATGAACAAAAATACTGTGTTATAAGAATGGTAATTTCAGAGTAGTTTTGCTACTGTTATGGGAATGGATTCCTTTTATTTATTGTCATCACCATGGCAGTCTTCACCTCTTTGCAAATAATACGCATTACAATAGTCTCCCCCAGTTATACCCTGTGCTAAGGACAGGCAGTCCCAGCAAGCTGCAGTGACATGACAGTGCACGACTCTAAAGGCAAAATCATAAAGATTTTAATGGCGACCTCCCAGTACTCCTAAAACAGGCAGTAATGAACTCAGAATCTATAGGGGTAGAGATTACTTTGGACAGAGTAAAAGGCAAGGGGAGAGGTTAGTCTGAAATGTCAGAAATATTAGCTGCAGAGAAATACGGTAAGTGAATCAATGAGAACAGAGCTACTGGGTAAAAGGATTAAATGGCTAATAAAAGGGATACGCTACTGACCTCCAACATAGGAATGAGTTAATAATGAGATAAGTAAAGCTTATGAAGATAATAAGGGTGTAATTATGGTCGAGTTCAAACTACTAAGTGTATATTAGGAAACCCCCGAGATATATATAGATATAAAATTCTGGGTAGCCAGTAGTAAATGATTACCTTTTAGTGCAAAGTGTAAGAGGCTCAAACGATACAAAAAATATGGCTGGATTGGAGTTTAACTTATAACCCAACAGTGGGATTACATAAAACTTTTTACACTTCATTTTTAAGAAACACACAAGAAGGCACAGAGATTATGTAGCGATTTATCCACTGCAATTTTTGTCACCACCTGGCTGCACCGAGATGGGGACCATAAACGTACCTTAAAGGGAGACAGCCTTTGCCTGGGGAACACGTACTCCAGAGACCCAAACATGCTGAGGTAAGGAAGGGGAATGGGACAGGGTGAGCTTTTTGTCCAGTTCTTGTCCTAGGACCTGTGAGCTAACACTTAAAATTGATATTTACTGTAGGGCAACAGCATATACGGGGCTGAACGCTATAAAATCACCCCTTAGCTTCCTGCAAGCAACTTCTCTGCATCCCCACAGCCTTATGTTTTGTTTCCCTGATTTTTAATTTAATTTTTAAAATATGAGTCAAGGGATACCATCCACTGCTGAAGATGCCAAATCAGACAGATTAGCCAAGAGTGCTGACAAATCCCGTGTTTATTGGAAAAGCACAGGTAAGCTTTAAGGGTCACATTTTTAGAGGGACTTCATCTGAGGCTCCCACATCAATCCTGCAATCAACTGACACTGTGAATAGTAGGATTTGACTTCTTATCGTCTAATTTGTGGGTGCAAACAACAACCTTATCCTGAGAAGCTCTGAGCACTTACAGTTCCCATCGACTTCATTTATACTTGCTATTTGTGCTTACAAATCAGGGAGATGCTTGATCTTTAAGTTCTATAATTTCTTCCTGCAATTGGTTGTACTCACACAATTGCACCTGCAGCTGATTGCTGGAGCAGATTTAAGGGCTGGTTCTGAAGATACAGTCTATGATTTCAGAAAAGCTAACTTTCAAGATGTTGGAAGAAAGAGAAAAAACAGCCCACATAAAAATGGGAGTCATGTTTTAGCAAAAACAGCAGGTACATGATTGAATAAAATGAAAAGTGACAGACAACATAAGGTCTTAATAGATACAGTATACACTTCTACCTGGAAAACGCAAACAAACATAGCCCAGAGAAACACTTTTCTGAATAGCTGTCAATCAGAATATAGCAGTAAAAAAAAAAAGTAAAAGAAATAAATGCAGATCTCAAATATTAACATCTAAACTCTATTTGTCCTAGCCAGAGCATAAACAACTGTGTATAATATCTCACATGTGCCACTGTGCATACAAGTGAGGAACTTGTATGGACAAATGACTGATTAATTGCATAAGCTGTAATTGTGTCATTTGCGTGCAGTCTCCAACATTCCACGATCAAATTAGCTCTATCACCAACTGCATGATTCTGCATTTATACTACTAAAAAATATCCATTCTTCCATTGTTTGGTGTGGGACATGTGTAACTAAAAGATTAAGCAAGATTTTTTCCAAAGGACTTCTCAGGTCACAAAAAATACAAAAAAATAGAAGAGAGAGTTGGTGGTAAAATGACTTAACAAATGTAATGTCACTTATTAATACAGTACAAGTGCATGCTGTGAAAGGGACAGGTGGGAGCTTACTGGGAACACAGGGCAGTGAATTATTTAAGTGTAGTATATTTTAGGACCATGAAAACCGCAGCTGAAAAAAGCTATTAGGCCACTTTGTCCATACTCTGCCTCTAACCCAACAAAAACCCTTAGTGCTGAGCCAGATCATTCATTTTTAATGCTTTCTTCACTGTTCTTAAGTGTTCCAAATGATGGAGCTTTTCCCACTTCAGGAGACAATTCCACTTTCCAGAAGAAAAAAAAAAAAAAAAATTGCCCACAGAAGGAACTTAAATGAACCAAGTCTCTTCTCTTGCCAGCATCCCGTGGATGCTTTTCTGTTCCTTTTGAAATGTCACACTGCAGAGATGCCTTCAAAGGGGCACAGTGAGGAACTACAACAAACTGCAAAAAAACCTTATACCTAAAAACAATCCTTCAGCTTATCTTCCACTTAACTTATTTTTCCAGGTAGTGGCAAGATAAGAAATGAAAGCTTGAAGGGAAAAAAACCTTCAGGAAAAGTGAACTCTAACTTAGTACGAAACATGAAGATAGAAGTGACACACAGGAGACCAGTATTAATTGTCTCAAACCTCGATATCACGTGCCCTGTTTCCAACTCAAAAGCATCTTTGTGTGCCAGACCTGCAGACTCCACTTGGATCTGAAGCTCACATTGCTTTCTTCTCCAATTTGCTCGCTTTTCACACTTGCTCACAAACAGTAAAGGAATTTTAAGTCAAATTGGGCTCTCAAATCACTGATTCACCATTTTTAGTGGACTCCTACAAATGTAACTCATTTGAGCTTGTGTGTACAAGAAAGAAACAGCATGCATGCTAAAGCTAAGGTCCAACACTAACCCTGTACTCATGCCTGGTTTCCATCACTGATTGAGCAATAAGAAGGGAAAATATATTTTGTGGCTGACATGGATGGACATAGCCTAGAGCACAAAGAGAGGTTGACCTTTTGCCAAAAAGAGTTTTCAGAGGAAGACTGTGCCTTAAAGAAGAATATAAATGAGAAAAATTTTTCACCGTGCAATGGCCTTTTGGGTCAGTAAACAAGAATGGGCTGAATTTCTAAAGGCTGTGCTAGATGGGAAGTCAGAGAAGTTGATCCAGTGGTCCATTTGGTTTTAGAAATCTAATGAATTGCTTTTGCCCAGATTTTGTCCTTGTGCATAAGGCACTGTCTTGTTTCCCCAGTGGGATTGCCTCTCGTGGGGAACTGAGGCATCCTCGTTCTGATGTGTGTGGGACAAATTTTGCAAGCTGGGTCCCAACTAGATTTGGTTAGGAAACTGAGTATTCTTTTTGGAAGAAAAAAAAAAAAAGTCCATGAAAAGAGACTAAACAAACATCAAGATTATCCCAGGACATTTTTATGTTTGTGATTTGAAGAAATGAGTAGTTAAAAGTAGCTGCAAGAACTCAGATGAAAACTGTGTTTTTATTTTATTTTTTACATCAGCTCCAACACTGAGGTAGCTTGTCAAATAACACCAGGGAGAGGAGTGCAGCCAAGGCTTTTCTAGGCCTTCCTGCCATTTATACAGCTTAGTCTGCTTATTTCAAGAGGGAAGCAAGCCAGTGAGCAAAGCTCTTGACCCTGTTGTAAGTGCCTAGCCCTGAGGTTGAGAGCAAGTTGGGTTCTTAATCATCTGATTACAAGCAGCTGGGTTCAAAGCCTGAACTTAAATAGTCAGGCTTAGAAGCTCTTTATTTTACTGTATCAATTAAAAAAACCCAAACAACAAAACAGGGATGTGGATTATTCATGAGACTTAGAAATGCTGTTCTTTGCGTCTCTTTATGGGCACGAAAGGAGAAACAAGCTTCTTAGTCTACTTGTCTCCATACTTTGCCTTGCACTTTTGAACACTGCACGGTAAATCCCCAGGGTTGAATTTTCTTTGCTCTGCATGATGGATCATCAGACATACAATTCCCATTATTGTTAATGGCAGTTGTGTGTCAAATTACTACACGTGGTATTTAGATGCTAGTCCTTTGAGCTACCTACTTTCCTCTTGCAGTACAAGCACATAGAAAAATACACCAGGATATTGTTACCTCTGAAGGTTGTTAGCTGTGAAAGTTTGTGAAATAAAAAATTTGCTGAAAGTTGTCATTACCTTAATACCAAAAAACTACATGCAATTTTCACTTTTTACTGCAGAGCCACCAGTACTTTATACCGTGAAGTCCAGAAAATGCCAGGAAACAAAATTTAAAGTTGATCCGTAGGCCACCATCAATGATAATTCTGGGGAACTCTGCTGTAGGTTAACACCAGTATATGAGACATAAAATGATATTGAGAAAGACTTTGGATTTTTTTTTTTTTTATTCTAGTAATACCTTCCAAAGAAACAGCCTGGCCTTGAAACTGCTGAGTAAATGAAACAGCAAGAGTCACAGAAAGGGCAATCATTGTTAGAGTTGTTACTGTTACACATTACTGTTGCCTTTGACGTGGTGGAATCAAAGCTGCTTGTTTGTATATCATGAACAGCACGCGAGGACAGCTCCTCTCCTCCAGCATCACACGGCAGCGGCGCATCCTGCAGTGGGACCAGTCCCACCGCCGCAGTGAGCATGTCCCAGGTGCGAGGCATGGGCAGCAGATGAGGTTTTTTTATCGGTTTTTTGATTATGTGCTTTTCTGTCTTTTGAGAGGAGTACGAGAAAATTGCTGTTAAACCCTTGAGGTCTCTTTTCCTCCCTTCTTTCTCTACACTGTACAGTGTTTTCATGCTCTGCCTGTGCAACTTCAGTCAACTTACTGATGTACAAAGTAAAATTTAAACAAATGTACATCTGCTTATACCTACACTCTGTGTTTTGTTTAAAACATAAGTAGGCATCTGTAAGGGGAATAGACAGGTTACTGCTCTAAGCTATGAAATATTCATAAAAACACCAGTGTGATGCCTCACCTTTGCTCCTTCAAACAGATGATACTTTGCCTCCCCAGCGCCATGTTCCAGTGTCAGAGAGGATAGTAAGTAGCTTATTGTGTCGTTAATATATGATTATGTCATCTCTCTTAGCTCTCCCCCTTTAAAGAGACTGAAGCCTACATGTCTGAAAATCCCTAACTTGAAATGAAGCTGGGGGATTTCTTTCCCCGTTTGCAAAGTAGCTCAATTGTAAGATGAGCTGAATGGAGATTCACAGGGAAAAGGTTCTGCGGCTCTTTTGCAGGAATCCTATTTAAAAGGCTTCAGAACAGGAATTCTTCAGCACATAATTTATCTTCACGTAGAAGGAGGGAAGAGACCCCACTGCCCTAGTGCTCTCCTCTTGGTCTACAGAAGGACAGTGGTTTAGGCAATATTTGTTTCTAAACTCGTCGCTTCCTTCACTGGAGCTTCACTGACAATTGTATCTGAATAAGCCTGGAAACTTACCCTGCTGCAGCCCCAAAGCCACAAACCTTATGGCCTCTTCCCTCTTAAAATGGAAAAGAAACAGATAATTTTCTTCCACAACACACTAATAAAACCTTTGCAGAATCTATCTGTCTGCTGGTCCCAAGTCAACTCCTGTTACTACCAAGCCAAATTCCTGTTTGCAAGGATTACATCAGATGCAAATCGCCTCCCACCTGGTTGCACCGCTAGAAGTTACAGGTAGTAAGAATCCAGGCCAAACTCCAGTCAGCGCTTGGGATCCGTACCTTGTCAAACGCACAGATCTTGAAAGATATCCCTGCAGCAATAAATAGTGAGATACAGAGCCTCCAGAGGCTGTAGATCATGCCGGCTTCTCAAGAGGATAGTTGAACCCATTGTTCACAGTCCAAAAGTCCTTGGGAGTTTATGGTCCTACGTTAAAATCTAAATCTTTTCATTTGAAGAGATACTTCATGATGGATAGTGTAAATTAGTTTAAAGTAACTTTTTGTCAGCCAGAATTCATGATATAGATAAGTTTAAGCAATGTCTTTTTAAGTGCTTCTATGAATTAACATTTTCATAGTTCCCCTCTGGAACCTGGGGGAAATAAAGGTCTACTAGTGATTATTTTCCTACTTTTCATTGTCCCAAGTGGACTCTTTTTTTTTTTTATTATTATTATTAAGATCCAGGGTAGAAGACATCTGATTTATCTAGCTGACATGTTAATGGCCACTAACCTGAGACCATTTTTCTTTCTTATTTTACAAAATAGATGTTCTGAAACCTGTCAACTCTTGTTTTAGGAACAGACAAAAAAATCCTTCTAAAAGCTTTTTCAGATTTAAGGAACTGTGGATTTGAGGAAGAAAAGAGCAGAGAGACTTCTGTTTCAAAATTTTGGCCTAAAAATGGCTCTCACATGAAACCATCAAGTCTCTGGCTCTCGGGTACTTCACACAGATTTTCTTGGGTCATATTTTTCATAAGAATATCCAACATCAAACATTAGCAAAGCAGCACTCAAACTATTGGTCACTGTTAATCTCCTCTATTTCAGATGAGTCACTTTTGACTTTTATTAGGAGGTGCGAAAGTCTCTTTCATCTAATTCCCAGCATCTTCATTCATGCATGACAACTTGTCTCCATTCTCCGCCTCTGCAGTATGTGTGAAACAAGATGTCTCACAGTCTAATTCTAGAATTTAAGTACTGAGCTGAAAAAATTGCTGAAGTTTCTCGTATATGTTTGTAGCACAAGCCAGAATTATTAATAGTCATACAACACAGGGCCCTTTGCCCACAACTGCTCTGCAGGTGGAGATACAGTGAACTTTACAAGAAATTGGCTTCCAACTATTCTATTTGAAGTGCTAGAGAAGAATAAAGGGTCTAATCCTTCAAGGACATACATAACTTAAGCCTTGTGCCTGCCAGCAGACTTCAATAGGACAAGTTAGGATGATAGATTTAATTGTATGCCTGGGATGTTGCAGAATCAAGGCCTAGACTCCAGCGGTTGATAGATGATCTAAATTGCCAGAGTTCATGGAACTGGCTAAATAGCTCTTCCCAAATGCAGCCTGACTTCTGCCTTGTAAGATGATAATGGCAGTGTCAGTTAGCATTCATGTGTCTGCAAAAGAGAATTGGAAAGGAAAAGGAACGCGGGGTTGAGCAGAAAAGAAAATTCACTGTATTGCAAAGAGGCTCAGGATAAGTTTCCCTACCAGGACTGGCTGCCTCGACATTTCTGACTGCCCAGGTCAAACTGAGACGTCTGCCTCAGTGAGTCCTTGCGGTTTCCATGAAGAAAGGGGCAGTGCTGAAGGACAGACCAGAGGTGCTCTGGAACTTTAAGGATGTAGATCAGTTCCATTAAGTGCTCACTAAAGCTGGCTGAGGATTTTTGATGGAGCATCTTTCTGTTCAGAAAAGTTAGTATGCCAGAAAAGAAAACACCTTTTACAGCAAATTCATCAAAATATTGGGGAAGGTTTCTAACCTCTAAGATGAAGTATCCTGAAAGAAAGAGGTAAACAGCTAATTGGACCGCTCACCTGAGAAGCGGGAAATACATGCTCCTATGATCTTGGAAACAGAAAGCTGTTCTCCCACATCCCAGAGGCATTTCCCTGCCGCTGCCCTGGAGCAGAGCTTCTCCAGGCTCACTGTTGGGACTGCTCCATGTGGAGAGGCGGCTGGATGAGCACACGGTAGCTCAGCCCAAGCCTGGCTTCAACTCTGATCTCCCACTCATCCTGGATGAGTGCCTACCATCACAGAAATGCTCCTTCCAGTGTCACATTCTTTCAGCTCTTATTTTGGGGAAAAACTCAGGAATATGCTACAGTAGTTCCACTAATGAATTAATCCATAAACCCTTGACGGACCAGAGAAATTATTTCTCACCACATCCACTGCACATACAGCTATTACCTGAACACCTGCCCTTGAAATTATGTTCAACAACTGCAGAGCCCATTTTTCTTCTGCAGAGGTCTGCCCTCTGTATTCAAATTATGATCTTCTTAAAGGAGTTTCCTCTTACTGCCTCTGCTGCCCGTACAGAGTGTCACCCGGCTCTGAATGCACTACAGCCTCACCAGTCACTGCTGGATCCGTGCTGTGCAGTCACTGCTGTGTAGTCCAACCTACACACGTGCTCAAGCCATTTGTTTGGCAAACGATTATTTCAAAACCTTCTCTTATTGCAGAGGAGGTAAACCAGAACATGGTAAAAAACATCCCATCCTAATTTTCGCTTCCAAATATTTTTGTTTGGAGGAAGAGGGACATGCTAAATGGCTGGCTTAGTTGTGCAGCTGAAAAATAAGCAAGCCAAAATTCCTTTTTGTGTGTTTAATTGATTTCAGTGAAGCCACACATCAGAAACAAATGTGGCTTCACTTTCTCTCTCACACACGTGTGGTCTTAGAAAATTTGCTTAAGTTCTGGAAAACCTCTGCAGTTTTGGTAAACCCCTAATTGTTCTCCTGAGGGAAGTTTCTGTTAAATGACGTATCTTTATTCACCTCAGTTAGAGTTTCTAAGAATAGGATTAATTTGTTTTAGACATCCCGCTATCAAAAAGGTTAAGTTCTTCTTCATTAGGAACGACCTCATCTTGTCTCCAATCTCACACTGCTATCATCTGTAACGACGCACCAGAGAGGCATCAGTCGTACCATGACTGAAAAGGCTGTTGGATGACTTGTTTATAACCAAAGCTTTAATTCATTAAATAACAGAGAAAACAACTTTTTAATGTGAGTTGTGTTACTACTTTGCAGACTGAGTGCTTGTCTCATTGCTGCTGTCACATTTGGGGCTAATTTAATGAATAATTAAATAATTTAGCTTTTAACAAAATTAATCATTTAGTTAATTCATTAATAATAATCCATTGCACTTCTATGGTGCCTTCCAGGCTAAGATATCAAAGTGTTTCGTGAGCATTACGGGGAAGTTCACCCTTCTTCCTCCCGCATATAGCCTGAGTAAATGGGTTTTATATGATAAACTACATTAGTCAGCTTCAAAGAGAGGAGGAATCCAGTTCTGATTACGCAGGTGGGGGCAAGGAATGGCTCAAACAACCAGCTTGCCATTTTCAGCAGATGCAGACTTTCCTCTCCAAAACCCTTTTCCCTTGCTAAAACAGCACACATGATGGGAGGCGGGATGGTATAATATTGGGACATGTTGTGATGCGGGTTTGGTTCCTTGCTCTGCTAAAGACTTTTTGGGTGATGCACAGTTGCCAAATGCCTTAGCTGTCCACCAACACAACAAGCTGGGTGCAAACAGCTCCTCATTTCAAGAAAAACACATTTAAGTCTGTGAGGTTTTTGCACACCATGGTAAAGCAACCAAGCTGCAAATTTGCAAATGCCAGCTCAAATTGATTAAGCATCATCCCCACGAACCCAGGGTTCTGCATCTCATCTCCTTGCACCAGGAAAAAAAGAAAAGCAAAGGTCTGCTAAACTCAGACAGCAGGTTGGTGGCAGAAGTTGGCACAAACCCAGCACTTCTAGTTCTTTTTGTGCCCAGCCAATCCATGCTCAACTCACATCTGAGCCAGGTATCGACACTTCCCTATTTCAAGCCAAGCTCTACCTGGGGACCGTTAAATTTTCAAGCCATTAGTAATAATTTCCTCATCAATACTCCATTGTTCCTCTTATTTTTCTCTCCTTGGTACCTGAATAGCCTGTGAAGGTGGTTGCCATACATTTAATATCATCTTTCCACTTAAAATAATTTTACTGTCTCAATCTGGTTCAGCGAGGTCCTATTTTTAAGACAGAATGGAAATTAATTTTTTCGTACATATTGAAAGAGGCTGATTACGTAGAACGTTGCAGCCTGTTGTGCAGGAGCACAATCATGAATCACTGCTCTTATTTTTATTTATTTTTTAGGCTTAAGCAATGCTGAAATTCGTAATGATGCTCCATAGTGACTGTCTATCTAAAGGAAAAAAAAATTCAGTATTCAGGAAGAGTAAATTGACAAGAAGCCAAATGGATTTAACTGTGTAATTCTGAAGGAGAAAGAAACAGAATAGTTTAAAAGAGCTATTATGTTCTTAAGTGAAGACGTGGTGATGCAGTGTTTAATAAGGGAAGAATGGAGGCTGAGCCGATATGAAAAGGGGGAGGTAGCGTGATGCTCCAGAAGGCCTCATGAGAGATGCGCAGAATAAGAAGCCTGTTCCTACCTTCCCAAGCAATGTGATGGTCAAGTACACAATTCAAAATCTCTAAGGTGATGGTGCCGCAGAGCAAACGCAACAAAGCACTTTTGACACCTCCTTGGAAAGATGCCCCTGAGAAGCGGGCAGTGGCAGTGCTTTTCAACAGCCGTAGTGCTTATGAAGATAAGACTAGCGCAAACACTTCTGACTCTGTGAAAGCTAACTTTGAGAGTGTTCGAAACGCCCCAAGGATTTCGGTGATTGAAATTTTTGTATGCATGCTAAAAATATTCATCTGGGGATGCTTGAGGGTGGATCGAAGTTTGTACAAAGAACTGGAGAAACAAGAAAAATACCCCCAAGTATCCTGAGCATCAGCCTGATTAAGGAGGAAACAGCTCAGAGGAAGATTATGCTGATCCAGTGTGAACCATTAGGTACTGCTTCGGGACTGGTAAAACTGCAAGTCCTAAACACGCACTGGAAACAGAAGCGTTTTGCCTCACATCTGCACAATTCTCATGTTCAACTCTAGACCCACTGGGGAGCCACCTTTAGACTATTTTTTCAAGGAAATCTCATGGGAAGGACAGGAATGGGATAAATCTTCGAGGATCTTGCAAAAGGTTGAAACGGTACCGATCCTGCTTGCAAGGGAAGTGCAGGAGAAGTTGGGTGATCTACAACTAGTAGCTAAGGGAATATTGACAGAGAAGAATATTGGCTTGTCTCTTTAAAGGCAAGCATCTACTTAATGCAAAGCTGCTGTACCCTGAAATTTAAGCATTTTCTTAAGTGCTTTGCTGGACAGGAATGTCATTATCCTCAGGCTTAAAGCTGAGCATATGTTGAAGTGCTTTTGCTGAACAGAAGCAGGGCTTACAGAAAACTTCAAACTTAGCAAGCATCCAGTCCACTTACACAGGAACCACAACATATCAGCCCAGGTGTTTCCTTAAGCTAAAACTGTCAATCATAAGAGCTCTATATAAATAGCTAGATTTTACAAAAGGATGACGCAGGAGCACTCACTGCATGCTCGGTCCATGTAGTCAGTGGGCAAATCCATTGCTGGTATAAGTTTCCATAGGCCAAGGAGGCCAGTGGTCCTATGACAAGTTGTAGCAGATGAAGATCTATTTCCTAGACATTCACTTAGGATTCTCACCATACTGTTGTATTTTTGCTGGCTGTACAGATAATATTTACTAATTTGACAGCTAATGCTATTCACCTAGCTGCAGTCAGTGGATTGCTCCTTCCCTGATAATTGTTATAGGAGAATCAGAAACACAGTGAAAAGAAAAGGAAGTTAAAAGAACATTTTTGAAGACACACCACCGTACTGTCTTGCCCAGAAGATGAGTTTGTCCTTAATTAGGCCAGGGGAAAGAAAAGGCTTCTATGGCATATTAGCATGCTTTTATCACCGCACTCAGAGTAACAAATAATTAACAAAGTGAACCTCATGGAAGTCTGGCTGGTCCTGTGAAATATCCCTTGTTAGTTGTCTTCAACAACTGCCATGAGGGCCTGTAAAATTTTTGCTAATGTGCGTATTAATGGATTTTTAGTAGCACCATTTGCTACTTCAAAGATCATGTATGTTATCTATTTAACCTTGAAAAGCCCGCTGGCTAAAAGTATTTAGGAATATGAGGTGCTTTTCTGCCTAATTTGTTCTGTAAGTATCAAATGGAAGATGTGTCATTTGGAAATGCAATTTAGCATGACAGGTAGTGTGACAGTCCAGCACAGGACTTTTCTAACAATTGTTTACTTATCAGCCATCTTATTTATTGACCATCCAATCCAGAAATTAAAAAGAAAGTAAATGCAATTCTTTATTTTGAAATAATTTAAGGTTTTATATTACTGCAATAACTTTTGAAACTCCAAGTTTAAAATGTAAGTGAATGCACAAGCTCATTTAGCTGCTCGATTAATTTTACACCAACATTATTTGGAAAAAAAATCCTTAATCATGGAAGCCAAATCACAATATAAAGTGAGGCTTGTATTTGCACTATTTACACTTTAATATACCTCACTTATTAAGTTATTAATCAACTAATGTTTGTTAAGCTCTTTGAAGATTAAAAGCACTCAGGGTGTTAAACACTATTCTTCTCACCATCATGTATTCTAATTTTCAATGTTTTAGCACACAAAATACGTTTCACTCAGATCTAGAGGATGCTTAAAATTAGCTTGTTTATACATTTTTGAGGACGCAGTTAATTTATGTAGGTTAATGATTCCTGTGGCATATTGAGGATGCTGCATGGCGAATAAATAAGAATTTGCAAGCTGACTCACATCGAGTAAATTGAGACTTCAGGATTCTGTCAATTCTCAGTGAGAGTAAAAGAAGAAATCCTACTCCTGGGGAGAAACTACAACAAACCTCCCTTGGTTGCACGAGCACCAGAATTCCACCCCTTTTCAGACTGGACATCTGTGCGTTTCTCAAAGGAACCAGTGTTGCCAAAGCAAAGCTCTCCGACACAGAAGCCCTCTCCCAGTGAGGGGGAGCAACGAGACCTCCCGACCTCCACATCTGTCCCACTCCAACAGGATTAATTGCACCCAATACTCATGTCCCGCTGGTGGTCCAGAGAATGCTTCCACCCACCCTAACCTCAGAGGATTACTTGAATGAGATGATATGAAGAGGGGAGGCGCACAGGACCTTTTTTGCTAATTTCAGTGGAGGAGGGGAAAAAACAAATCATGATTAAAGAAAGAGATTACCTTCCTCCCCAAAGGTTAAGAACAAGTGGGAAACTCCTTAAAAAAGTGGTAAAAAGATACTTGTAAGGACAACAAATTGCTTCAATTCCCTTTAATGGAGAGGAATCAATGCTTAAGTAGCTTTACCAGGATCAACACAGACACTTCCATTTGTTCATGCACAAAGGTGAAATAACATGCTCAAGTTTAGAACACGTAAATAAACATCCTTAAATTAGAGCTCGATAAAAATGTGACCTTTTTGGGTCAGGAAGGGCAAGCAGCCACTCGGCTGCTGAAAGCAGGTAGCAGCTGCCCTTTGCCCAGGCTAGCTCATAGTCTGCTCTACTGGGAGCTTTCTTTGGAGACATGGACTGCAACTTCTCCGAGACTGAGGAAGATATAAAAAATGGGTTTTTAATTTCCTTCCCAGTACTCAAATATTTAGATTACTACTAGCTGGGGTAAATCCATATGTTGGTTAAATTTGTAAGTTTGTTAGTAAATTTGCAACTATGCTTGTGCTAAATTAAGAATACATTTTCTGCATTGAGAAAGCTTTGGTTTTACTACAGCAACCCTCCCCCCCACCCCCAAGTTCAGATGCCAATGGATATTAGTGAGGAAAGGTTGGTGGGGAGATCTCTCTTTAATTAGATCATTATTTTGATAACTTACATTCACTGCGGAGTGGTTGATCTTTCACATGTACCATTTTCTCCTCAAGAACGTCCCAGATAAAATATTACCTGGTCTAGCCCTACATTTCCACACTTCCATAATATTTCCTTAAGCTTCAGCCATGCATAACATGCTGACAAACTTAATTAAAAGTACAATTCATTTCCAGTATGCAGTCTACACAGCTTAAAATTAAATCTTGTTTCTCCTTCACTTTTCGTAGCAACTGAAACCTCTGATTTTCTCACTTTTTTTCTACCTTGGCTAACTGAACGATAAACTTTTGTTAACATAAGTGCATGTGCATCTGTGTTTCCATATATTTAAAACGCATGTTCCTGGCAGTAGTGAAAACATTGCCAGGTTGCATGAAGGATGTATATAGCATTTAGAAAAGTTTTAACCAGCTTAAAAAAAAAAAAAAAAAAAAAGGAGAAATAATCCTTTTAAAGCCATGTTTGGAAAAGACTGAATACAATTAACCTCTGAAATTCTATGCTTGTTGGCTTGCCTAGTTCAGCACTTCCCAGGGACTATTTATCTCAACAGGAGAGCATAAATACTGTGTAGCACTGACTTTATCAGTGCAACTTTAACTAAACAGTGTTCCTAGAGTCACTTAAGGGTTAATCCTTCCCATCTCACGAAAGGTAATGGATTTTGATTAAAGAGAGCACATTAGTGGCTTGCAAGCCTAAAGCGGATGCACACATTCCAGCTCTATATTTAATTTAAAACCAGCACCCTCAAAGAGGAACATAAGCCATTTATACCACTAGCAACTAATCCTAAAAATGTAACGCAACTGACCTCAGTGAAATGGAAATTACAACCATGGCTTAGCTGTAATAATTATTTGCATAAGGTTTTAGTGGCAAGTACATTTAGAGAATAGTGCATGGATTCTTAATGAAAATGGGACCGACTTTTGGGAGAAGAACTCAGTGCACTTTTTCCAGGTGTATTTTGAGACGATGGACCCTCCCCAGCAACCAGAATTTTGCCTACATGCCTGGACCACAGAGGCAGGCAGCCAACCCAGCTTTCCGTGGTAGCAAAGCAGAGCCACAACCATTTTACTTTGTCTACAGCCTTGCACTGGCCTTGGATCTAAGGCCAGTTCAAACAATAACTAAATTAGTCTTCACTCACTAGCTGGTTGGCAGGAATGGGATTCTTCACCTTCAGCTTCTCTGCCCAGTGACTGCCCACATAACAGGAAAGAAATTCAGGTTATTCCCATGCGATAGCTGACTCCCAGCTTGTGCAAAACAACTCAATAGCTCAATTAGGGGACAGATGTGCACAACACACAGAGGTCTCCTGCACAACTGATGGTCACTCGTAGATACAGGAGATCAACCAAAGAGGGATGAGATAAATGTGTCGGGATCACCTTGCTGGAACATGTCTGGTTTTAGACTGAGTGACAAGCAAGTTCACACAGCTTTTCACACCAGCGTACTCCTGGGGAAATTCCTGCACACAAAAAGCTCAATTACACGGGATATCAACTTGTATTGTCGTGGCCTTAAAAACAAGAGTGGATTGTCTTCATGTAGACAGAGGGGATTTTCATCCACAGCTCATCTGGCCCTTTCATTGAAGTTCTTCCAAAGTTCAGACAAACTATTGAAGGCTGTCCATTGACAATAGCTTGGGGAGGAAGAAACCCCATCCAAAACGCAGCCCCGGCCTATGTCCAGAACAAAAGCCAACCACAAGAGAAGAAAATAAAGCAGATGTGAAATATGTGGTCGGCAAGCAAAAAGGCCACCCTTGTTTTAGATTTTAATTATGAAAATTTTTCTCTTCTGACAAGTGAAATGAATTTAGTCGCTCATGCATGGTGTGAAAGTTGAATTGTCTGAAAATTAAATCAAAATAAAAAATGAAAACTACAAACAGGGCTTTCACTGCTACCAACAAGGGAGCCATCCTTTAGAGGTGACATTTCACAGCAGTCCCTGAGAAATGCGATTGTTCATAGCATTAAGTAAATTATGGCCCCTGAACAGTGTGGAAATAATTGAAAATGTTTGCTGTTTTTAAGTAAATGCTATAAATCCCTAAAGGCTGTTTGAGTCTTGAAGTAGAAGAGAATAAAGTGTTTCAAGCAGGAAAGCATATGGGTAAAATGCCTGATGGTTTGGCTGACAATCGTAAAATCTCACCCTAAATATCAGCTGGTAGTAGTTTTCCCTTTTCTGCTAATGGGCTCACTTTTAGAAAGTTTTCCCTTTCTCCCTCCTGTCCAGCCAACACTCACACATGAAATGGCAATAGTTAACTAGATGTGCCTTTCGCAGAAACAAAAGTGTCAGTGCATAAGCCCAAATGTAACGCAAATAAAGGCCACGCACCATGTAATGTCACTCGTGTCAAAGAGGCACAAAATATGATTCCCTGATTGCTGCCCAGTGGCCTCCAGTGCTTCTCTCTGTCACTCTGGGAGCGAGGGTTGTGTTAGGTTTCCTGTTGCTTTGTTTCTAAAGAGCTTACACCTTTGGTGACGGGATTCTGCTGCAATCCTGAGGCAGCTTTTTCTGTTTGTACATAACCTGCCACATTTCATTGCTCATCAGTATCTTCTCATATTCCTCTTGAAATGCTTTTTCACCCTCATTATACTATACCTGCCATTTCTTCTTCTAACTCCCTGATTATTGTGAATAAAAAAAAGAATCTTTTACATTTTGTTGAAAATATGTAAGATTGTTGCTTAGAGTACACTTGTCATTTTGTCTTATCACAACAGTGTAAGACTCCAGCCCCAACACAGATATATTTAATACATCCAGACTGTGACACATTCTTTCAGAAAGAAGTCTCTAACACATCCACCCAGCACTTTTCCTGACACAGCCCTGCGTTAACCAAGCTGGCTCTACAATCGAGTATTTAATGAACCATTCTTAGAAACCCCGGCTACTATTCCCTGGTGCCAAACACAGGTGTGCTCCAGCAAACGTGCTTGTTCCCTCTGTACGTGCAACACACTTTTGGACTTTTTCCAAGCAGCAGCAAGAGAGGAAGGAGAATTAGCTCACTTGGCTCAACACCAGCCATGACCCCACCTGCACGGAGCAGCTGCAAGACGCGGCATTAGCTCCTGACAAGTGGATTACTCACAGCAAGAAGACAATTCTATTACTCAGAGGAAGGAACAAAATATGTCACCGAAAGGCTTAAGGACCATGGAGCAATCATATAAACATTGTTTAGGCACCTATTTATGCATATATGAGCCTAGTGGGATTCACAAAAGCACCTGCATAAGTTAGTCACCTAATTTGTACCAGTTGTAAAGGTATTCAGAGCCTAATTGCTTAAGTGTTTTTGAAACTCCCGGTAGACATCAAAAGACCTTTGTAAATCTGCTCCCCTGTGCAACCAGATTTTTATGGACACAGCCTATAAACAGCAATGTACAAATGCCTCTTCAAGCAGTCACGTAATTTTGATGAGTTTGTTAAGGACTATTCACACTCTTAGAGGTTTATGTGGTCCTTGCCACATGTGGGTTCAAACGAGTCCAGTCCAGTTACAAATTTGTTACTAATCTGCATGTAAAACTTGGCTGTGTGTTGTATCATTGCATGCACAGTTATGGTTTAAACAGAACTTAGTCAGAATAGAAATATTACTCCATCTTTCAACTACAAACATGGAAGCTTTCACTAAGACAGCGTGAATGCTCCCAGTGTACTTATATTTGAGTTTTGATTTAAAAAGCAGGCTTTCCTCTTCACTGATTACAGCTTTTTATCCCTTATGTGAACTAAATTCCTTTACAAACAACATACATCTTGTACGCAACTCACTGAAAAAAAGAATCTCTCCTTTTTCGTTGCAAAGATTTGTGTGGATAGCCTGACTCCATTAATTTCAACTGGATTGACTCTGCACCATCTGGTTTTTGTGCAGCTGCTTTATCGTGGGGAGAGAGGAAGACAAAAAAGCACCACCGATGACATCCAGAAATAAGACTATAATTGGTGGAAAACCTTCTGAAGTCTGCTGTAATCATAACAGTCAAAGGGATTAGAGTGTGTTCTAAAAGAAGAGATGCAGATTAGGTTTTTTTTCAAAAGGGTTTCAAACCTGCCTACCAGACCCTTTGCAGACCCTCATCCCTTAGAAATAAAATAAAGTAAGCCCACCAGCGTGAGAAGCAATTAAACTCAAATTTTTACAAACCTGTGTTTCTCACTGTTTTGCAGCATATAGTAGACAGGTAATAATCCATCAAACAGTGATTACAGTGCATGTAACAGGAAGGCGATATACTAACATATGCCCACTACATACAGTCATTAGAAGGGCAGTACATTAATTTTAGAAGAACACAAGCCTGGTTTTGAGTAATCTTAATTTCTGCTCTTATACCAATGATCTTAATGATATGCCTGCAGAGAAGCAAAACAGACTTAGTTCAGTGCAACCATCTACAGAAGGGAATACAAACTCCCAATTTCAAGAGGATGAATCATTTCCAAACAGCAGCTGGGAGAACAACCCCCCAAAGCAGGCAACCAGTTGCACAACTGCAGTGCAAAAGATGTGTTCAACTCATCACATGTAATACATCACTACCAAGCAACATACACTTTGTTCTGGTTTTTATTCATGCTGTTGTGTTACATCTGTGCCACACTACTTCTGTTAAGCATACTTAGCACTAATAATAATAGTGCCTATTTCTGGACTATCCTCAGTATCACTTATTTCATGATCTAAACCCCACTGCATCTTCATCTTAATACTGCCAGTAGCTTCAGTCACATTTGTAAATGTGTTCTTGGTCCCAGAAACAATTTATTTGTGCTTGAACTTTTTGTGATAAGAGCTCTGCCTTTGCAAGATTAACCGATGTTACCCATGTATTTATGACTCAGGTAACTTCTTTTTCCCAGCTTTAATAAATAATGAAGCCTGGATGGTTTTGCAATTGGGTTCTCGCCCTCCTGGAGCCACGACTTGAGCCGGAACAGAGCACTGATGCCAGTCAGAGGCAGAAACTCATTCCTCCGCCACAGTAATTCTCAGCAGAATGCAACAACCACATAATACAGGCGGCTGCTATAAATACAGCAGCAGCCTGGTAAAGAGCGGTATGGGAAATGCGGACCGTGGTTCAGCATCTCCCACCATACCGAGTGCCTTTTTGGAGGCTGCTGTCTCCTCCGAGATGCCAAGGACCCTCTACTCCTGCCTACATCAAATTCTGCCTAAAAGGCAAACAGGGGCCCTTAAACGAAACCAAGCTTGACATATAGATGATACCTTAATAAACCAGAGAGCAACAATTAACTAAGGACACACTCCTCCCATACAAGACTTTCAGATGTGCTGCATGTGGCGAAGTTGAGGATGGATTTTGCTGTTGTTAGGGAGCAACGATTACAATCTTTATCCAACATGAGTTCTGAGGGAAGCAATCCTTTTCTGAGCAGGACGGTCATTGTGACTTACATCAACAGATCAATAGAGAGGTGGGAAACATCCTCCAAGAACCTACGTGTTCACAAAGATGCTTTCCAAAGGTTTTTCAGTTTCACGCTTACATTTTCTGTGCTTATTGTCTACACAGCTTCGTGGTCAATAAGCTTACACTGGTGATAGTCAAACAACCATCCTGCTCCCCCAAGACAGTCGTCTGTATGACACTGTTGGAGCTCTTTAAACAATTTTATTTGAATTTCAGCTGCAGAGACTGTTGATAAAAGACTGAAACTCTTTTCTGAAACTTTGTCCCTAAGGTGTATGAAGTCCTGCATGACCCTGTCACGCTCGTTCAGCATAAAGCCTCCCTCCTCTCTGCAGACTTCAGCAGCAAACGATTAGCAGAACAGAATACACCTCTGCCGACACAGCCCTGCTACCTCCTATTTCAGACTTTCACAGGTTTCAGTGCATTTATCTCAACTTTCATCAGGAACGGTGAAGTCCTTTCGGCTGAACGGAGGCACACAGAGAATTAAAGCAGATTGTCGCAGAGTGAAGAATTCAATCTGAGTCTCCTGAGCCTCTCGCTCACACCATACCCAGCAAATAGGCACCGCAGCAAAGCGGCACGGCACCTGAACACAATCCGCCTGGGCATTAGTGCAATCTGGACAGACTTAAGCAGCTGCCTTGGGAGACGGGAATTTTTACTTCCCTGTGTTCATTTATGCAGTCATTTTATATTTAATCCTAATCTATCTATATTGAAAACAGCACATGTTTGGGGGAATGGGACTTCAGTTCCGAGTACTTTAAAATGCTTATATCGTAGATATTTACATGTTGTACACAGCAGAGTAATGCTATATTTACCTCAAACATTAAAAACCCAAAGTGTTTCAGATACTTCAATATGTGCCTTAAAGCAAACACTGTAAGCATCTTGTAAAAGCAAAATTCCCAAGCGTTGGCAAATAAAAAAGCCGCAGGGAGAAAACAAAGAAAACACAAAAAAGAATCATTGCAAGATAACAGCAAATGAATAAAACACAGCTGAAATTGGACAGTAGAAATGTAGGGGCCTCTTTTAATGGGTCGTGTCTTCCTAGCCTGCTTACCACAGCGGACCATGTACCATTCTTAATTACACCAGTATAAATCCAGAGAAACTCTATCAAAAGCCTGAGCTCACAAAACCACATCTGAGAGCCAGCACGACTGCTCTTCCCATCTATCTCCTCCTTTTTCTGGTTACATATAGCATGGCTATTGATAGTTCAGGCTTAAGCTTTCAAAACCTTTGGGACTGCACTACTCCAGAAGGAATATAAAATTAAAGCAGCAGCATGAGAAACGCAAGGGCTATGTACTTATTGCAGAAAATGGTCCAAAGCACAGCCATTGCCATCAAGAAAGGAGAAAAGCCAGATCCTTGTACCACCCCCTGTCCCAGCACCCCTGTGTGACCATCATTACCTCTGAACTGCTTTGCCAGCATCAAACTGGGCATGGCAAATTTTGATCGATGGATGTGACTAATTGAAGAGACGAAGGCTGTGTGTCCTGCCTTGGTTGGAGGGAGAAAAACTGCTTCCCTCTGAGAACAACAACATGTGCTGGGGCAGGGGAAGCTGTGGGTGTGGGAGGTGGTGAGAGGCAATAAGGAGCTGAGGCACAGCTGGGGACAAAGCTGGGGACACCGCTGAGAGCAGCCGCACAGGCTGCAGCAATCACACACCTGCAGAGCCTTTTCCTAAGTGTAAGATCTGATCCAGACCCAATGGCACAAAAACTGGCTGCAGTGAGAGAAACCTGGAGGACAGGTCCCACTTTTGGAGGATGCAGTGGGCAGAGAGGAGATGAGTTTACAAACCTCTCTCATTTCCGTGCTGGATCCTTCTGAAATTTTTGCTCCAACAGTTGAAGATCTTTTGGTGTCTGCAGTGTGCTCACGAGCAGGCAGATACCCTCAAACTTGTGACCAGCCTAGGGAGCCCCTCACAGCTTATAAGTGTGAATTATTCACATTGAATACAAACTGAAATATGTGTGTGTGTGTATATATATGTATTTATATATGTAAACATATACATACATGCATCATATGCTTATGTAGGCTAATAATTTCTTATATTTGCCCTGAAGCCTTGATCCAATAGAGCAGCCAAGCAGAGGGAAATAATCACGTAGGCCTATGCTTTATATACACACCCTGACAGTTTGCAAACCACCATTTTAAGTTAGAGAAAAATACTTGTTGCAACATGGATAGGAACACCACCACAGAAGCGTTTTCTCAGGGTTACAAGGCTCCTCTGTCCTACGCAATATGGCAGCATATATGTCTAATTTCCTAACTCCTGGGAGCTCCTGCAGGAGAGAGGTTTCCATTTGGAATTGTCAGTGTCTGTTTTACGCAGAACTGACTTGATCCAAAATGTTTGCTTAATACGTCCAGCTTTGGAGGTCCTACTGTGCATATTAAAAAGCTAGCTTTATTATTACAGTGGCAATAAAAGCAATGAAGAGACTTTACAAGCTAGAAGAAATACATAAAGACTGGGTGCATCTGGACTTTGAATAATGTATGAAATCCAAATTTTAAGGCTGGCTTGTAAGATAAATGCAGTCCCCAAAAGCAACTGGAATTGTCTGATCACTCTGGCTCTTTGATCTTCAAGGGTTTTAGTGCAAATACTCTGGTCCAAGATACTGCCTTTCTCCATCAAACCTCCTCTGAAAGAGTCAATATTTAGATGAATTTCAAGCTACAGTGAGAATATCACAGGCTACCCAGGCAGCTCTAAATCCTTCTACACAGCTTTCAGGGAGTGAAACATGAGCAAAAGTGAGAAGCCACTTTTTGGTCATGCAGCTAAGGACCAAACCTACGATGCTTTCCCCCTCCTCGAGGCTGCCAGGCTCCTGTTCCTGCCTCAGAGGTAGCTCCTTATTTCAGCTAATTTCACATGAAGTGCAGAAATATTCTTGAATCGAGACATCTCACCCTCTTATCTACCTTGAATCCTGAATGCTGCTGGGGGAGGCAGACGGATCCCTGGTTTCCAGCAGCATGCTCCAGCTCGAGGCTATTGCACAGAAAGGGGCGATGCTGCCTTTCATCCCCTGGTTACTTTTCTGGGAGGAACAGGGGCCCCCACTTTTACCATTTGGCTGTGGTTGGCTCTGGCAATACTGGAGCGGACCAAGGCAGAGCTGCAGCTTGGAGCTGGCGCTCCACAAATAACAGTAGCTTTCACCTCCTTACCAGCTATGCTGTTGTGACCGCTATGTTGGGGTTTAAAACCAAATTCTCTCCCACAGTTGATAAACTGGTGCACCTCTACATCAGTGGTGAAAGGCTGGAAGAAAATGTGGCTATAGCAAGAGGCAAACAGCTAAAATTCAGTGCTTGGGGTCTTCCCTGCAGCTCCCATTACACCTTACAGGAAGGGTATGGTCTGTGCTGTGAGCTTACCCTTTTCACAGGACATTGACAAACCTTTCAAATCCTGAGCCTCTCCATACTGCTGAAGGCTCTGTTGTCAGCTTTTTGGGTCTGCGACTCTACAATTTGCTCACCACCATGCCTGGAGGGTACAACGGCAGCATTTTACTGGCACAGGTACTAAGAGGCTGCCTAACTTGCATTGGCTGATATGATTCCTATGCTGTGAATTGCATGTTTCTAGGATTAGTCATCCATTCATATTCATTCCTTGGGCTTTCATAAGCGATATTCTAAACATTTAGATCCACATCTAAAAATGAAAAATAGTAATTAATGGAAAAAATCTGTAGAACTCTTATTTGTGATGGCAAAAGAATGAAGATTATAAATTTACTTTAGAATCAAGTATTTAACGTGGATAAACTTCACAACCAGTAAATGCCAAAAGCAATCTCTTCATCCTCTAACCTGTGCTGCTCACTGAATACAAAGAACTAAGTTATTGCCTCGGTAATGGACAATCAAGCCATGGTCAGGCACTAAAAAAAAAACAGCAATGGACTTTAAACAATTGGTCATAAATATAAAAATCAGAGCCCCATGGATCACCAGGGATGTAAATGGAGTTGACGTACTGGAGTGTTTTAACTCCTAGAAGTTTTTACTTCTAATAAGAGAGTAAAGGGAATGCAGTAAAGCAGGGCGCGTGATGGACAATACTGCTTCACTCACTTTTTCCAGATCACCTGGATGAAAACAGTCATCAATTATCTTGCCCTCCCTGTTACCAGCCTGTTACCAGCTGGCAGTTGGACATCTCAGGCAGCACCTGATGCCTTTCTGGCAGATACACGCATTAATCTGTGTGCTCCATGGACCTGATATCGAGCTTCTCCCAGACATCAGTAGAAGCATCTGTGAAAATGTTTGTTTGCAATTCCAGCTCCCGAGCAAAGGGCTGTCATCGTGCTCCAGCCGGTGATGGGAGGTGACTGTTGAGAGAGGAAGGGTGCTGGGAGGGCAGCCCATGGCCAGCATGCTGCTATAGGGCTGGTGGGGTAAAGAAAGGAGAGACATTGGTGGGCTGTGCAGAGGACCCACTCAGAGGGGTCTAATTTCTGGGGGCTTCCTGGATGCTATATGTGCTTACATGGTACCCTCACAGTATTTCTAATCATCCACATGGTGTTCCGAGTGGGCACGGGACAGCCTGAGAGGCACTGGGGACTGCACCAAGGTGCTGCTCACTGTGATGCCAACATCTGGGCTCTTGGGGAGAAAGGGGTGGAGAAGTACAGCAGTGGTGAGATTGCTTTATGAATTATTGCCTTTGTTTAGCTGACACATTTCAAGCTTCAAAAGAGGCATAAGTACTACTCATGGGTTTAAACTGTAAATCCTTAAAAAAAAATCCTTGAAATACAAAGAAAGCCAACACCAAAAACAAAACTTCCCTCACTTCATTTATATTTTATAATAGTTCAGCTTGTCAGTAGGATGTAATTTATCATCTCTGCTCAGAAGATGCTCAGAACTGCCACAAAACTGCCAAAAGACACCAACTTCTGTTTTATTTTGTCCTTGCTGCTCTATTCCTTTAGAATGGGCCAACAGTAAACTATATTTAATGTAAAGTATTAAAAGTAAAGCTCTCCCCAGGCTAAAATGCAGTGCATGGACTTTCAGGTCTTCATGATCATGTTATAAATCAACTGTGAATTAAAATGCTGTCAAAACATAGGATAAAATGGCTCTTCTGGTTGCTGCTATTGTTATAGATGGTATAATATGCCGTGACTGCTTTCAGAATTGAATTTCCTGCATTGCTAACAAGTGTGCTTCCCATTTGAGAATGATGCCCATTAACAGCAATACTTTTATATAACAGCTCACGCAAACAGCTGCCCAGTGCTGAGTTTTCTGTTGTTTGCAGTTTAATAGATTTACAGATTTTAGGTTCATTAGATCATCGTAGCTGATATCCTCTGTACTACACATTTTAGAGTCACTTTACAGAATAGCTTCTTTGTAGTTGTGCAGTTGTGAATGCTCTCTAAATTTTATGTCTACTACATTTACCAAAAAAAAAAAAAAAAAAGGCTCAGGGTTCAAAAGAAAATGTCGGGGGAACATCACAGTTTATATTGCCAAGTGTTAAGTCCCCAGTACTGTGGGAAGACTAGATGTGTGGTAAGTTGCCATGTGTCTGCACGTACACATTCAAGAGATGTGTTTGCTACTAGCCACTGGTTGCTTATGCTTTTGCTTTTTGGGGTCAAATTTCTATTAAAAATTTTCAAAAATCCAAGTGAAAACTTTGAGGAAAACTGCATTTTGATATGGAAATAATGTTTACTTTAATAACTACTGCTATCTCCTCTATACATCAAAGGCTACATTTTGCAAGATGGATGCTTAACTTCTACCTGAAAAATATGCATATGCAGATAAGTACAAATAGATTTAATTACCCAGCTGCAAATATTCTCTATTCACAAGCCAAAATGCTGAGCAAAATGCAGGTGGCCAGATTTGGCTCAGGAACTGCATATGAAAACAGCAGTCCAGCGTATTGCTCTCTACCTGGGTTCTGTACTTCTCCGTTTGCTGTTTCCTGACATGCTGTGATGTGCTTCAGAAGGCAGGACATCCAGGACATCAAAATTAAACCGTAGGGAAGGAAAACAGCTCTTTGGTGTGTTTGCTTTCTATGAGGCTGAGTGCATAACCTCAACTCACATTGGTGAGTACTCAGCCAGTGAGTACTTCCTCCGGTATCAATAGAGAAACCACCAAAGCTGCCCATAGCATGGACATGATAAACTGAATGACAGCTGTAATTTGTTAGTATTTTGGAGAATTTTACTCAGAGTTCTTGCATGTGAATAGTTACTACTTGCATATGGATATCACAGACCATGCAGACATTTGCTCATGCAGATGGAGAGGCAAATTAAGCTCCCATCTTTGACAACTGCCCCTTCAGTATAATAAAATTCTTCCAGATCACAGGTGCATACAGCTTACTAAAGTTAGGTGAGGAGGACTGAGATGGCCGAGTCCTGAGTTTGCAATAAACTAATTCTCTACTACTGGATGTTTTGAGCTCAAAAATTCATCAAATTTAGCTCATTATCTTTTCATGGCATAAGAAAATGCAGTTCAATAATTGTCATGGTCTGGAGACAGTGAGGAGCAGCATCCCATATCACCACATCCTTTCTCACATTCCTGTTTTCTGCTGCACTGGTCAGAATAAAATAAAATAGGACAAGTAAAGATTTTGGTTGGAAATTAATCAGACCATTTTTTTTTTCATCAGAAAATGTCCATTTGCCAAAATGAACCAGGTTTCATATAAATGCATGGAGATTTGGTTCCTTTCTGCCAGATTTTGGCTGACTGCTGAGGTGCCAATGTTTGGCAACATGAGAGCAGCTTTCTATCAGCAGAAAGTCCTGTCCAGGCACCCTGGCTCACCCGGGAGCCTGGAAGCCTTGTCTCCAGAAGGATACCTGTAACACAGGTCCTGAAGGAGCTTGAAATTTTGAGCCTCCAAATCCTGGGTGCCTCGACTCAGCCCAGGGTTGTCAGACTTTGGGGTCCATTCCTCCCCTGCCAGCCCAAATTGCTTCCTACAGCCGGGCAGCTGGCTGCTCCCCGTTGTGCTGGATCATCAAGTTAATACAGTTTGATTTATCCAAATTAATTTTTCTAGGATTTTCTAGGAATCTTCGTATGCTCATTGGTTTTGTTCTGACTGTGAACAAAACTTTTTTGAACTACCAGAATGGCCAGAGGAAGGGCTTTTCCAAGCTTACACCATCTCTGCCTTTGAGTTTTAAAAGAACTTGTTCATGTCTCTTCACATTTAGCCTGGTCAGTCTTTTGTTTTGTTGTATTCTCATTGTCTGCTTTTTCCCATTGCATCCTGCTTCCTATTATAATTTAACTTAAGCTCGAAACTCTATCCCAAACACAAAGACTTTTCTTGCCCTCTACACTGCTCTCATTTCCCTCCACCCCCTTCCCTCCACCCCCAGCTTTTCTTTTGTTTCTTTAGCTGCAAAATAGGAGCCTCAGAAATCAGTCTGTAGCTGAAATTCAATTCTTTTGGATGTGTCTCCTCTTCTGATCTGGGGACTCTTGGATCCCCTAGTTCCCTCTTGCTCCTAGTGTCAAATCTCCAAACTTTCTTGTAAGCATTTATTTCTTATGGTGGGAAAGAAAAGAAAGTCAAGCAAAGGAACATGCTCTCAAATAGGTCATTCTGTTAGCAGAAACTGATGGCAAGAATAAAAATAAATCACATAGTTCTGACAGTTACTCATTTTAAAAGGACTGATGGGAGACAAGCATAAAAAACAAAAGCCCAAAAGCAGATTTGAACACGAGGGCGAGCGGCATAGATCTAAAAACCTAATAAAGCCTCAGCCAAAACAGTTTTAGAGAGGAGAGAGTTCCAGCAGAAGGGAGCATATGCTTGACTCAGCCTTATTAGGAGAAATAAATAGAGGTGCAGCCATCTTGTGAAAGGAAAACTTCCTGAGTCAGCGTACGCAGACCAACCCAGGGGCGAAACTATGAAGAGGAGTACAAGAGACTCAGTAACCTTGTATATGCCGTGTGCTTAATTTTGGCGTTCTTGTTTCAAAAAAAGAAACCACAAAAATAGACAGAACCCAGGGAAATGCCAAAAAAAGGAAAACCATGAAAATACGTGGAGCTTCAGTAAAAGGAGTCATTCAAGATTTATTCATTCTTATGACATGAAAAGAAAAACAAGAGGTGGTTATCTTATCGAATAAAAAATGCTACAGTGTAGGCCAGATGATCCTATTCACCATTTCCCATAAGATGATACTGAAAATAATGAAAAATAATAGGATCATTTGTATAGTGTGTAATTAACCTATGTAACATATTCTAACTGGATTTAAGAGGAAATGCACATAGGTATGAACCAGCACCATTACTGGGAATTACATGCACACATCGATTTCAGTCTTACAAAATGAGCATTCTTGTAAGTTTTCAGGCTTTTTTTTTGTCTTGTTTGCAAACAAGACCTGGATGACCGTTAAGATGTTAATGAATTGCAAAGTAAAACAATGAATTAGTCCAGAGGGAAGGTTACTAAAATACAACCCCTTCCAGTGCATGCTCAATACACTATCAAAACCAGAGTTTAAAATAGGCACATCTCCAAGAACCGAAACGACATTCATTGAGGCTGGAAGAAAGATTTCCATTGACTTAATGGATATCGGATCAGGCCGTCAGGAGGAAACATAATGATCACATTTAATGCCAAGCACTAACCATCAAGCAAGTATCAAGTGCGGGAGAGCACTCCATTCAGGTAAGCCTGCCAAGTTCAATGTGCCTCAGTGCGCCCACTTCTCTGGGATCCTGAAGTGCTTACCAGAGCTGTATTCTTTCACTGCATTTAAGTCCATCAGAAGCCGTCAAGCTCTAGGACAAGCTCATATTATTTCACTATAAAAAAAAAAAAAAGACAAATGAGTGGTTTTGCAGGGGGCTTTTTTTTGTGCAAATGAACAATGGCTTGAGGACATCCAGTAATGGCTCTAAAACTACTTTCGAGCATCCCTAATTTCTGACTTAAATCCATGCAAAACAGAATCAACTGGTGTGAGCGTCAATTTACACTGATGTAAAATTGATATAAGCAGAAGGGCAGATTATTCCTAAAAAATTGGATGGGAGAAGCAGAGAATGATGAGTTCAACACCAGTTCTGTCTCAAGTCTTATAGAGTTGACCGACATGGTTTAGATGTACCTCCAGAAATTATAAATCATATAGATGAACAATTATATATCATACATCTCTCTGTTTTTCTAGAGTATCGTGTTGGGATTTTTTCTGTATTTTTTCTGTGGTTTAGTTAAAAATTAATTTTTGGTAGCATATAACTTTTTGCATGTATATATGTATATGTATATATGATATTTAAACAAAAAATGAAAAGTAATTCAAAATAAAAATCACCCAAAAAGAAATCTATAGAGAGTATATCCAAGTATACAATTGGATAAACACAGTATCTAAAAACTGTAGGAGACACATATGCAGCTAAAGCATCACCTAAAGATGTAATTCTCTATCCTTTTTAAAGTCAGCTTCAGCTAGCTCTTAAACTTTCTGTAAAGCACAAATCACAATTCAGAGTTTTGCTGAGATGTTAAATTATACTTTCAAAATATTTAAGATTCATTTCCCACTAAGTGCCAAACTACATTTCAGGAAAAAAGATGTAAATTCATAGTGAGAATTTAAGTAATGTATTCTGTGAGAGAACAGCAGAGTGCCACATTTCTTTTATAGTGACACATTAACCTCCTCATATCAGTATGTTGAAAGAAAAAGATCCCTTTACTCAAGAAGACCAAAAAGCTTTATTTTTCCCCATTACTGTTTGTTTGCATTTTTAAGATTCTTTTAAAGAAAAAAGCTTAATGCATCCACGGAAGGGGGGCTAGATAATTTCCATGCCAGACTTCTGAGGGAACTGGCAAAACAAGCTGCAGGTCCAGCAATAAACTGCTCAAACCAGTACAAGACCCGTGTGACTGGACAATAGCAAAATATCACGGAGGCAACAGTAGGTGTTTCTGTGTAACCCGGGATTGGTTATAATCATTGGTCATTCAGTCAAGTTTGGCATGCAGAGTGATTTGGGATGCCACCAGGGAGAAATAATTACTATGCTTAAAAAATATATGTGTTTGTCACAGCATACCAAAAAGGTTTCCCATTACTGGTACAGCCTCTGTGTGAGGTTCAGAGCTAATCATGGTGGAAAAAAACATTTTGGTGGGTGGAGAACAGAAAATGCAACTAAGATTTACTAAAAACAGCTCATGCCAAACTGTCCTGATATTTTATTTGAAAACAAAGCCCCAAAAGCAATAGATTAAGTAAGGAGCAGAAATGCAGCTGACCTTATTTATCTTGGTGTCTATACAGCAGCTGGTATAAGGTGTTCTGGATGCTGGAGAAAGTGGGAAACTTTGAAGTGGCACTGATTTGTCTGACCAAAGGCAGTCATGAGAGGAGGTGGGAAACTAAAAATCATGTTTGCTGAATTTTCCCATTAATGATACAGACACAAGGAGGAGAAGTGTGTGGATTATATTCCCTAAAGACAGATGTTGGGAAGCGCTACCAACACAGAATATAGGGAGAGGGCTGGAGGACACTGGGGCTGAAGGAGGTAGAAAGAAATTCAACCTTCTGCAAGGGCACATACATGGAAATTAATAAAATCTTCAGCTAATAGCTAGAGGCTGCTGTTTTAAATGTTTCATCCAAAGGCTTTCCTAGTGCAAGATGAGAGCTTGGTAACGAGAACACATTCACGGTGCCTGCAGCTGCCATGTCTGGCTCCTCTCCACCACCTTCTCCCTCTCGTCCCATAGCCTCTCTCCTCTGAAATAAATTTTCTTCATGATCAAAGCACAGTTTCCTCTTACTATTAGACCTGCTGTATCCCTCTTTACATGACAGAGGTGAGTGAAGCATAAAGCTACATGTCCTTACAAGCAGCTAAGGCTCCTCACTTTGCAGGTCACTGAAGAAGGGATCGCGATGCTTATTTCTATTTGCCACCCCTCGCCTTGTTTCCCTTCTCCATCTCTGGCCCCACGAATCTTTGCTGTACTACCCCAAAAGAAGAAAGGGAAAGTGGCCCCTGAGGTTAATGTATACCCTCCTGGAAAGGGAAAGATGTGGTTTTGCCTCTTCAAACCTGAGGAGAAACTCAGACATAGGTTTCCAGCTTCCCAGGCATGTGTTTTAGCTACTAAGCTACTACAAAAGTTGGCTGCATTTACTGCCTCAACTTCCCGCTCCATCCAGCTTCTGACCTTGGCATCAACAGCAAGCAGAAGTCTTTTACTCAAAGTGGCAAATTAATTCTGGAATGGGGTTATGGACTCTGAATCCCATTTTCACAGCATCTCCTATCTCATGGATGTGGGTCAATGCTAAACCCAGGATATATGTGGGATTTCAAATATACCCCTCTCTTTAGTATTTCCTAAGGCAGGCTTAAGTGTTCCCTGCTTTCCTCGCTGCCTGCTTTGAATCTCATTCTGAGGCACTTAATCCTCTCCATTCACACCAGAGGGAATTCAGGCATCTCACTCAGCTCTGCGAACTCTGCTCCTGGAACAAGGCCTGCAACCGCCAGGCATCGCTCCGCTCCAAAATGCCTATTTCTATTTATGAGGCTGAGTTTTGGGTTCTAACGGCAGTAATCATCTGAGAGGGCATGTACCAACCGCTTGCATGACAGAGCTCAACCGTTGCCTTGGAACCTTGTATTCAGCTCTTGATGCAAAACTGTGGGATAAGTACTTTTCTCTGTCAGAAGCTGCTCATCAAACCATTTAAACTGAGAGGTTCCTAAAAGAAGCAATATCCTTAGAGGGAGAAGAGGAACAGGAGAGTTTATCTGCACTAGAAACAAGTTTTGCAGGCCTGAAATGATGTGGGCTTTTTTCCCCGGAGGAGAATTTCAAGTTTAAATACTGTGTAAAAATTATTTATTTGTAAATAGATTTAAGGAGTAGGTAGTGATTCTGCAGATGTGTGAGAGAGAATTGTCCCTAAGCAGAAAAAGGGGGTTATTCCCCTTCAAATCATTTGGATCCTGGCATGGTGTCTGAATTCAGGCAGTCAAACCACAGCAGCATGAAATGCAGTCGGACAAGACAGCAGTCTTAGCAATGCTTAAACCAGTTCCTTCCCCACAGGAAGGCAAGCATGTACTTTTCAAAAAGCATAAAATTTAAAGCAGAAACCCATCATCAGCCTTGGAGAGGAGTCTCAGATGAGCCCACAGCATCACCCTATCCAACTGAAATTCTGTTCAACATATATGGATCAGAATAGCCTGAAGTCCATGTTTTCCATGTCTGAGACCTGGCAGCAAGGCTACCAAGTGCCCTTGCCTGCTCCTCCATCTTCCCCACAGTAGGTCTCAGGACAAAGCAGGGAACTCCGAGCAGCAGTCAAGTCAAGCAGATAGGAAATATTGCAAAAGTATAAATGGTCATATAATATAAATAATCATCAGTAACACTACCGTTCTTTAAAGTCAGCATAAAGTGCCCAGCCACAATATATAGCTATTGCCTTTGCCCTTTCTCTGCTTCATTTATTCCCACACTTTCACTTGTAACATCTCACGGGCATCTTCTTGTCCCTTAGTTAAATGGGCTCAGTGTAAGTGCCAAGAACCCAGCTGGGTGAATAGAACTGAGATTGAACAGAGAAAATCCTGGGAGCTATCGATCCAGTTGATTTCCCAACATATTTCACCATGCAGCCCAGCCTTTTAACACCATCCAGAAGCATGAGGTCTGACTCTGACCACCACTGAAATTCAGCACTGAAGTTTTGAAAGGGTTTATTTAAATGAATTTTCTTTGGCATTTTCTTTACAAGTTATAAAAAGCATCTCTCTTGCTTCAGTAGTTATAATGCATATATTCTCCTGGACCTACAAACTCATTCTCTCTTGTTTGGATGCCAAACATATTTATCTTCAGCTTTCATCTACTTCAGAAAGGGTTTTTTGTTTGACACTGTTATGTCTGCGGTACATACCAACATTGTAAAGGCTTATCAAGTGTTAACAGTGTTTATCTCTAAATTTTGCAATTGTTTTCAGATATATTGTAATGTGTTTTTCTCATGTACAACTATATTTCATTAACAGAATGTTATGGCTTTTATACTCTTTGAGTGCTAGTTTTAAGATAGATGTATGTGAATATCTGTCACATTTAATTATCTCCTCCATCAAATTCAGTAAGTGGCCTATTAAGAGTGAAATGACTGGTTCATATACTCATTAGAAAAGGGAGATTTCATGGTACAACAAAGAGGAAACAATTTTTTTATTTCTGATTCTACAAGAAAGAAAGAAGAAATCACAATGCTTAAAGAGCAATGTTTAATCTCTTGTATGAGCTAAAACAATCCAGAATATTTGCTTTATGCTATTGGTATGAGTTATAGATCCTTTGATCACTGGTTCAAATCCAGCTCTGTACGTGGAGAGTGAAAGCTATTATAATTAAATAGCTAACTGGTGGCCTATATAAATGAGTTGTTTTACAGTTTAGTTTCAAAGGATAGGCCCCAAAAATCCACTTTGGCTCACTCCTCACTACACAAACCAGGCATGATTTTATACTATGATTACTTACTGGAAATGGCTGAACTCTGTGACAAGGCACCAAAGTAATTTTTCCTTTGCAGTATAGTCAAGGACAGCATTATATTACCTATCTGGACTTGACCTTGAGCAGCTGAGAAAGCTAGCTGGCTTTCTCTCCACTAAGAAGTTATTCTATGATGGATATCTTTGCATCAGAAACATAGCTCACTCTTGCCACAGAGGCAAGCGTCACTGGTCATGTTGCCATTGATCTGACATCTCTTCAGTTCACTTTCCTGCCTGTGCTGAGACTGTCCCTGGAGCCCACGGCTGTGGCTGCGTTGCACCACCTCCTCCTCCTCCTCTCCTCTGCCTTTCCTTGCAGTGCAATTGCTCTGGTTGCCACATTGCCTGCCTCCTCTGTAATTTAAGGTCTGTACCATACTACAGCTCAGTGGTTGGGTCTTTTTTCCTTCTTGCACTAGCTCTGCCTCACCTCAGAATCTGTCCATGCAGTATGAAAAGATAGGAGATAATATCCTAGTTCATTTTTCAAGAAGCCAAAACTGAAGTTACTAGTATTTGCCACTCCAGGTAATCTCACCTTCAGCCCACAGCTTCTCATGACTGACTCCAAAGAAGAACAGTTGGTTTATCACTGTAGTATTTTTATAATCTGATACTTTTCCAGGATGCTAAGTTGTTCTATTGTTTTCCTATACTACACTTCCTCTTCTGCTTTCCTTCCCACTGGTATAGTTCTGGGAATACCCTGGGTTCCTCCAAACTCCTCTCTTGCCCCTGCCAAATGGGATTCAGTTGAAGGACAGATCAGGGACCAGTGGGCCATGGAGATGGCTTGAGAAAAGAGGCATGATGAGATATGCAGTTCTGGGGTTTGTGGGGGGAAATTAGCCATCTTTAGCTTTATCTATTGCAATGATGCTCTTCCCTCCTACCTTCTTTACGTTTAAGACTTCTGAAAATTTAGATGTAAAACTTCCATTATGGTCTGTCTGGTACCCAAAACCCCCAAATATTCCTTTCTTGTGGGAATGGTTTTGTGCACTGCATGATGATGCCTTCCCATCGTTTATCCCCATGCCATTAACTGTCACAGCTAAAGAATGCCATTTACACCCATATCCTTCTTTTATATGCCAGTTTTCTTCTGTTCTTCCTGACGTCCATGGCCCAGTAACCCCTACCTGTCCTTCTGTTCAGTCCCTTGGCATTATACTGCAGGTATTTCTGCAGGCAAATAAACTCACTTTACAATTTAGGCATCTAGGTAAAGTGGATCAAGCAGCAGTTTTGCTGCTGAAACCAGTGAATACTATTTTTCATCATCATCAACAGTAAAGTGTGTTTTCAAGTACTAGATTTGCTGCTGTGTTTCGGAGTATTAGATTTATAACCTTAGAAAATCAGGATCTGAGGATGTACATATATTATCTACAAAGAGCATAGCTATCTGTAGTAAAAGGGAGATTTTTCTACAGATAGCTCATAGTGTGAGACTAATAAAGGTTTCATATAATAAAGCTACGCAGGGCTTTAGAGCCACATTTCAATACAAGTCCTAATTTATGATTCACATTTAAATAAATGGCCAGATTTTCAGAAGTGTTAATGAAAAAGTTTGCCTCTTTTGGGCTCATGAGCCAGGTTCAGAAGTGAGAATATGAAAGAGATGCACATTGCCTTGGATGGAAAGCTTGCTTGAGGAAGCAGCCCCACAGTGGCTGCAACAGGTAAGATTAGCCCAGCTCCTTCCCATTTCCCTTTGCTGCTCCTGTGTATACAAAAAACCTGGTGCTTGGTTGGTGCACAAAAAAAAGAAGGTGTAGAAGTTTTAAGAAATCTGTTCCACTGTCTCCCCTATAATTTTTATGAAAAGAAATGGCAAGCTGTCTGACATCTTTATTTTTTTCTAAATACAATTGTAACTGTTTAAAAGAAATTAGATATATAGGAAATCTACCTGCTGCTTACCCTGATAAGGTTTGCAGGTGTTCCACAATCTGCTTGGAAAATCTGTAAAACAAGCATCATGTGCTATATTTAGCTAATAAGAGAGGGAGAAACTGCTACATTCTTTCATTTCTTTATTGTTTGATCATTTGATTGTTTTGCAAGCCTTACACCATATGTTGCTAATTGACATACAAAGGATGTGTGCTCTGTTGTCCTCATTAATTTGTAGAAACTAAATATTTTGTCTTCCATTTAAACTCACTAAGATCCAGTCTGAAAAAATCTATAATTAGGCTCATACTGTTTGTGAAGTGCAGCAAGGGTGTCCTGGCTCTGTCAGCTGGGGAGGAGGAGGAGAAGGAAGAGAAGAATGAAACTGCATGAATGAAATCTGCAGGCAAAAGAGATATTGGCATGAGCAATTACATTTTGCAGTGTCCCTCAGCTAACAGTGTGTTGGGAAAGGGAAAATCAAATAAACTGTTAATATACCTTGCTGTAATGAAGATGTTGCTGAAAACCGATCAGCTCAGCTCACAGGAATGCAAAGGACTGGAGCTCTCGGGAGTGCTGGGACATGCAGCCTATGATGACTCCTCGCCTTTGGGCATTGCTTATGTACTAGAAGGACCTCACACAACCTCACCCCAACCAGCCCAGCACTTGTTTCTTTATGCATTAATTCTGGTAACTGTCAGGGATGGTGCTGACCACTCCTGATGTACCACGGAGCACAGACCCCAAAACAGGTACAGCCCCAACTTCTGAGACCCTTCAGAAGATTAATTAGAGCAAAGTTAAACAGATGTGGTCCCTTCCCCACTTTGCCTAATTTTCCCCTCACTGCAGAGGGGAGTTTGGCATGCACAGCAATGCTAGAGAGCCTCAGGAAACTGCTCTTTTTCAAGATAAATCAAGAAGATTTAACGGCTAGTTTAAAAGACCACAACTCTGGACTGCCAAACTGTTACCCAAACTCCACTTTTGCCCTCAGCACTATGACTTTATGCCACACATCTCTGGAAGGCCTGAATTCATCCTCCATAAGAAATTCAATATCACTATTATGTTACAAGGCCTCATTAACATGAGTAAAATCCTCTCGTGAAAGGCACCATAGAGTGACAGAATTTTATCTTTTCCCTTTCTTGCAGTGATTACTTTTCCATTCCTGTCATTCAGTGGAATGAACTTCATATTTATTTAGAACCTGAAAATTCAGATTTACTATGCAGAAAGCTCTGCAGAGTTAGCAGCCCGCTTTTCTTCTAGGTGCTCAAATGGAGGCGTGGAGGCACTCCACCATCTTCTCCAGTACAAATTCTGGATAGTGTCCAATGTCCTTGTAAATTATCCTCATTTTTTTATGCCTTAAAAGCAGGAAGTAATCAGTGGTCTAAAAGAAAGGGAAAAATTGACCACCTATCTCATTGATTATATATATCCAGAAAAAGAACTGAACACAGCAAAGCAATAGCTGAAGTTGATCAATCTTATATACTGTGGCACTCACAGATGTATCCTCCCAGAGATGAATTTTCTGTCATGAGTCCAAACCACTAAAGCACGAGGAATAGCAGTAGGGATACTGCTGATTATAAGAAGCAGGAGTCTCTGACAGTTATCTAAATATCTCATAAAAAATGATTATTTTCTGTCTCTAGGCTTGCCTTCCAGGTAGAAATGGAATATTGCCTCTAAACTTTATTAAGGAACACATGGGTCTCTACTACAGATCAGCTTTCCTTCCAATAGCAGCAATGCTCTTCATCATTGAAACACTGAATATTTGCCTGAAACTCATGAATTACTAACCAGTGCTCTGCTCAGGAAAGGGCTTTGTCAGTAGATCTTCACGAAATGAAACAAAAAAACAAATAATGGCCCTGAAAAGCCACCCAGCCACATTTTGTGATAGTAGCATGAAAATACAGTTAGAGAGCTTACTTATTTCTCTAAAGGAGAGCCAAATCAGCTCAAGTTTGTGACAGCTAAAGGACACTGACTTAGTCAGCAGCAAAAACATACAAAGAAGAGCAACAACAACCGTTGTGGTTGGCACTTTTGCAGAAGTTTCAGCTGTGGCTCCGCAGCGCAACTGGCACGTCTCTCAGATATGCTTGCCCTGGCAGAGAAGGGAAAGGCTGATTTTGCTTTGCACTGCCTACAGCTGGTTACACGTGGCACGCTGAAGGAGGAAAGCATGTAGCCAGGTATCCTAGACCATGGTAGTTGTGCTGTGGCAGCATAACTTAAAGCTGCTGAGGCTACCATAAGCTGTGTTGCATCATCATTAACCAATACTAAAATCTGAGAAAAGGTGCAGGTTCTCTGAGTTCTCCTAGATGTTGATTATCCAAAAAAATCTTTTGGCTTAAAAAATGACTAAAGTCTTTGCAATAGACTTTTGAGATAGATGGCTTTACACCTGCTTCATAGAGGAGTATGCAGAAGCACGCTTAGCTCCTGCTCCAAAGCTTGTGGAGATTGATGGAGGAACTCCAACTGGAATAAGTAGGTGTCACTTAATGAGGAACACCTTTTCCTCATTTTATGATCTTTCCATTAGCCCATTCTAAATCTGCAAATTGCTGAATCAGGTTTTTATCAATTCACGTAATGACTCCATCATTAGACATATCAGGTCAGTTCTCAGACACTTCTTTCAGATGATGAAAAAAACAGAATTTGGTCTGTTGCAACAATGTGCTGCATCTTTGGAGTTGTCCCCACCTGTATTTTAACATTGGTGTTTTGTTTCATGACAGCTTCTCTGACTTTCTTTCCATTCTCTGTGTAAGCACCAGTTTACTTTCTTTGGAAGAGTGTACGGTGTAACACATAAAATCTACTGGTTTCTGGACAGGAAAGAAACTTACTTCTCAGTACTAGCAGTGCACCCCAGTTTTTTTCAGGACGAAAACCTACTAGATGTGTCATTGGGTGGGCAGTATTTGGTCTCTCAAGAAGTCTATTAATTTAAAAGTTGTGCATTTAAAAAAAAAACCATATAATTCCCTTCACCCCCTTTATAAATATCCCTGAAGTCAAAAGGTTACATTATCCCCCATGCTTTGAAATTTGATTTTGAAGTGAATGGGGCAATTGATTTAAAGTTCAAATTGAAAGCAAAGTCTTGAAACTACTCAAAAGCCTGGCAATATTTCAGCCCGAGCCATGATTTTTTAAGGGCCTCATTCATCCCATGGACATTTTGTGCTGGACAATCCATTAAGATTTTTGCTGTTCTGTTCTTCTCATAAAAACATCAGGGCTCCCTCCTTCTGTCTATCCTAAAAAAAAAGAAAAAAAAAAAATCCAATTCCTCCAGTTAAGTCATTCTTTGGCACTGGGAACACAGGAACTAATTTCTCACTGCCAGCTGGGAAACCATAAAGTTTGACTAGGTCAAGCCCTTAATCCCTCTTGAGCATCACCGATCACATTACCACCATTATGGCAGTACTATATATAGGAAGAGGACAGGAAAGATGGTGCTAACATAGTCTTTCTCTCCTGACAAGTGGCCTCAGACAACTTTGCTTTCAGCTCTTAGAGCACCTTTTTTGTCCCTACCCAGTTAAGAAATACTTGGTACGAAAAGCTGGGGAGAAAAAATACACTTTTGAAGTCCTAAGACCAAAGTGTCAGCTAAATAAATGAGCTGTACTGTCTGCAGCATAGACAAATAATGTTGAAAAGTCACAAAAAATAAACATTTTGACTTGTGGGGTCCATTTCAGATCCAGTAATTTCTGTAGTTCCCTCTCCAGTAACTCAGATCCCACCAGCTGAGACTGACAGTCAGTGTTTTACACACCACAGATTTTAAATATCAAAATGACAGTTTCTCACATGTTGTTGTCCATCAATAGGAGCCATGATTGCTGTTTGGAGAAGATGTGATTGCCAACCTGTGGCTGGCATGATTGCTCTTTGCAATCTGCTGTTCCTGAGTGCTTTTTTTTTGGGAGTGTGGGGGAGGAAAGTGGCTGGGCTGGAGTGCACTTCCCATATTCATTTTTCTGTCCTGGTTTCTCACGGTAATGTTTATGCAATTACGTTCTGTGCGCATTTTGATCTATTGGTCTCTTTTAAATATTTTTATATTTATTTTATACCCATTGGTTAATCTGATAGGTGTTAAGGTCCTGTAAGTTTTCTATAGGTAAACAGGGAGAATAGAGAGACTCTATTAATATTCCCATTGAGATAAGGGTTACTGTGTGTGACCAGTGCCCAAGCATATTTTTCCTGGGATGTTTAGCTTTTCAGCAAAACAGAAGGAAAAAATCCTTTTGTACTTGATGAGAAAGAGAATTCACACAGCAGCTCTGATTTAAGACAGTTGCACGAAGCTTCATTGGTTCCACTGTGCACAGAGCTATTTGTTTCCAGACATTGTCTTGTATATTGGGTATATATGCAAACTTTGTGCCACCCTCCAACATAACTATATATCTACAGTGAAAAGCATGGCTGTAATTGCTGGAAGAACACAGGAGTTATTGGCTCTTTAGTCTGCCTAGTCCAGAGGAAAATGATCCTAGGGAAAATTCTTCTAAACCTTATTAGTGGCAGTTGACTTATGACCTATATCACAGTAATTTTTACTTGATATGAATAAAATCAATTGTGTTTCTCTGTATTGTAACTATCCACTTTCACATTATTTGCATATCTAATCTGGTTTTGGATTGAATTTAGTTTTTGTCCTCAGTGATATTTCATTTTGTTCAGTGCCGCTATGGATCATGCTGTGTTTTCTTTTATTTTTTATCAGCTTTTAATTTGTTGCCTTTCAGATCAATTGATTCTGACTTCATTAAGTGAGAAGGTAAATATTAGTAACAGATACATATTTTCCTATCCCACTGAATTTACTTGTCTCCCTCTGTCCCTTCCATGGGTATTCTCTTGCCTCCAGATTAAATGGTCTATTCTTTTTCTGTCTCCCTTTAAATGGAAGCCTCTCCAGACTGCTAATCACTTTTATTGCCTATATCTGCACATTGTGTCTTCTCTGAGATTGGGTGGTCGAGTTCATAAAATTTTGCAGAGGAGAGCAAGAAAGGATGTTGTTGAACTGACATTAATGAAGAATCTCATAGGCCAGTGGTTCCAATTCAAGCTACAATGCCACAGCTGAAACAATGTCAGGACCCATTTCACAACCTATTACAAAAGAAAAACCACACAACAGAAGCTCATAACCCTTTGGATGTTGCCCTGAGACCCATTCACACAGACAGGTTCTGCAGGATATTGGATGTTCTCATCTCACTGAGCAGAAATCATTTGGTGTTTTGCAGAGGGGGTTGGGCTTCTTGGAAGTTTGAGTCCCTTTCTGCTGCTCTAAAAACAATTTGAAGAGAAGGTCCAGAGTCTTGGGTAAATGTAAATAGAATGGAAAAAGCAAAGGAAATATAAAACTTACTGCATCCAAGAAGTGGATTTGAGCCCATGCCAGAAAAAGAACGTCAATACACATGTATGGAAAGGAATGTATGCTATGTTTTATGGCAATTTAGAGTAATCATTTATCAGATGTTTTGTTTTACCACTGAAAAAAAATAGATATGCGAATAGCAAAGACCTTCCTCTTTCAAGAGAGTGAAAAAGATCCTTAATTACATTGAACTTATGACAATTTTCATCCATTTGGTGGCAGATTACTTGTCCAAGAAGCTAAGAGGTAGGACTGTAGTGCCACCGGTTGCTTTTCTGTGCACATTCACATATTGATTAATGTCCATCTCGATTTATTTTCAGAGGACATAGGCAATGTCCTATAACACACACTTGCACTAAGTAGCTGTTGATTCGTTTTGGACATATGATCAAAACCATTCGGAAGCTTCAAAGCACTTTCTCTTACATTTCTATGCTTTTTTTTCCCTCATTTCATCCTTGGGGGGGAAAAAAAGCAGCAAAGGCATGCAAATGCAATCATGCTAGCCTCAGATGATGAATATTAAAACTTCGATAGGTTGCAGCTTTTTTCCGCTTTATGTTGATGTATATTTGTTGCCATGGGTACGTGTGGGCAATATGTAGGTGGCTTTTTTAATGCTTTGCAGCTCATCAAAAAGTTTATCTGTTTGAAGCCAACAATGATTATTGTGCTTGTCCATGTGATATTTACTTTTATGTCTTACATTGTACACTAATTAAACTGATGTAAGAGTGAATAGGTCGACACTGTAAAAGTTAATGGCCCACTACTTTAGAACTCCAGACGTTTTTAGGGTCATATTTATAGTATTCATTTTGAATGTCAGGCTGTTTGAACTCTGCTGAGTGCACTATTCGGGGATATGTCAAAGCAGCATCTTAACTGTGAATTTAGTACTAGAATATTTCCCTCTTGTCTACAGAGAAAATCCACCACATAAAGCAGGGTAAGTTAGGACAGAGTTAATTCTTGAGATGCTCCCTACTCTGGCATTCTGAATTGAAATCTCTACTGTACAATGTTAATACTGTAATTAAATTTCATTAGATTTAAAGCTCAACCTTTTCAAAAACTCCTATATTGTTTTACTGACCATCGCAGTAAATAGCTTGAGAATCTAAGGCTTGAAGGCCAAGATCCTCAAAAGGATATTGAAACCTAAAAGGGACTCTGGCAGAATTCAGGTGTTTGGGTTCAAGACTGCAGCTCCGCATCCTCCTACCTCTCTTAGGTGCACTAGTATAGGTACATAGGAGGAGAGGACAAAGAGATCTGTATCTCCCCCTCAGCATTACCCCATGAGTATGACCCGGAGTTACTGTGACTCTGCAATCCCCCTCTTGTGTGGTTGGGCTTATGGCATTGTCTTCTGAGGGCTGGGAGTGCACTTCAGGACCCCACCACCACCTCTAGGATGATAGGAAATACTGTTGCATTGGTACAGAGCTGCACACAGGCTAACCTGCTCTTATTACTGGCAGCCTCTGACATAATACAAGGCTGTGTGGATTCCTGAGGGTCCCCAAAAGCCAGGTTTTGTGTTAGCGTTGCAATGCCTATATCCTTTTGTCTCTCTTGTGCTTAGTTAACTGCTATTTAGACCCTCACTGAAGAAGGTTTCTGTTGACACTGATTGTCTCACCGGCTATTAGCCTGTCTCTAACCTTTGTGTTTATTGGAAAAATTATTGAGACAAAGGTAGCAAGGCAATCTGGGCATCCTCTGACAGGTTCTGATTTCCATCAGCTCTTCTGGGCAGAGCTGGCGTAACCCAGAGGTGAAGAGTCCATGCTGATTCAATTATTATAACTATCTGTACTGCTCTCAAAGGTTTGAGGTAACTTGCAGATCAGAAAGATGAGCTTGTAACCAGTCAAGTCCAAAGGCTTCTGAAGTCAAGAGAAATCAGTGAGTTGTGGATCAGGGCCATTAATAGAGCTTTGACAAGTGGGCATACAGAGACATTAGAGATTTGCGCCCCCCCCGTATTAAATAGAGATGGAAGGGGGGAACTGAACACAGAATCATCTCGCCAGTATAGTACACACTGTATTTCTACCTAAAGAAAAGAGGTATATATTCTGTTGGCCTCATAAACTAAATCCCGCAGCTCTTTTACTTGCACTCTCTAATACCCTACTGTACTTTGTAGGTGAATTCTCAGAAAGAAAATATTGCAATTGCAATTAATCAATTGCGCTGTGTTGTAATTAAATGACTATATCAAAGAGGAAGAAATTAAAACTGTATCCCTTAAAACAACTATTCAGTGATATAATTACAGCATACCCTATGAGCAAATTAGCTTCTGCCTATGTGAGATCTGACAAACTAATAAACACCTTGCTGTGTAAATTGAGACTAGGTATATTTTCAGACTCTTAATCACTGAAGCTTACAAAAGAGTGAAATGGCAAATCTTTTTTTTTTTTTCTCCTTTGTGAGTGAAACACTCATTCATTGTTAGTCTTACTTCTTCATATATCTTTGGCTAGCTTTTTCCATATGTCTTCCTAATATTATCCATTCTTTCTTTTTGTCATCAAAGGGTATTTGCCCCCAGAAGCAAATATCTAATTCGCTTATTCGCTGCTTCTTGGCAAGAAGAATTCATCAATATAAAAACCAGCATTTGGCAATGGTAAGGGTTATGAACCTCTTGGACTGTATAATCCCCTTATCAGTGCTGTTTAGGAAAGAAACACATTCAAATTTCTGTGAATGCAGCAGAAATCTTGTTAATGATTAATAATATGCACAAAACAAAGAATGTTCAATAGGTAACCTTACATTTTTTTCTTAATATAATTTCAAAGATCTTAATATATGTAAATCATCCTACGACAGGAAAAAAGTCAAGAAAATGTTGGAAAGTAATTATGTTAGAAAGTGAATGCAAACAGAGAAAATCAGAGTTCAACGGATCATTTTAATTTACTGTCACAAGAGACATAAAGCTAGCAAATGAGAAGATACCATATTCGTGTTGAAATGTGCAGTAAATATGACAGTGCACCATAAGAAATGTTCTGACATAATTCACTTAAAGCTTGTTCAAATTAATATACTACTGGTTGAAAATGTGTAGGAGCTGTTACGTTTATTTTAAGGAAATATATTGGCTTTAAGGAAGGAACAGTCATTGTGACAGACATTAAAACACTTGAGTGAATTAAGGAACATTATACTGAATGTATAGCAAATGAAGGCATGGTATCTCTGGAAGGGTTTTACAGTTTGAGAAATCTTTAATGAGGCATTTGAACTGCATGGGTGAACAGCTCTCATAGCCTTTGGAACATGACTACAAAGAAGATATTGATCTGTAGATGTTATCTGATCGTATTCCAGATTAAAAGATGACAAAATCTTCAGGAGCTAACTGAGAAGATTAACCTGTCAAGGAGATACCCCATAATAAGATTATCCCAAAGTGAGACTGTTCACAAAAGGGAGAGATTATTAAGAGGGAGAAACAGTGTTAAAAGGGATTTTTAGTGTGAGCTGGTTTTTGTGTATGTGTGTGTGCACATGGGTGCATGTGTTCATGCTTCAGTTTGACAGTTAGGGTTGAAATGCATAGAGGGAAAACACTGATCTGTGTGTCAGGATGTACAAAGATGAAGCTCTGAGAACACGTCTCTTTTTAAGGTTCATTACAAAGCCCACTATTCACTCTCCCCATGACCCCAAGCTCCACCATCGCTGTATTAAGAAAAATACATTTTACAACCGTAGAGAGCATTTCTGAGAAATAATCAGCTCTGTGCTTTTGCGACTAGCTGCAGGGGCTACAGGTCAGTAGACCACAATTACCCCTCATACTTGACTACTCTTCCAGATTTATAGGAACTAAATCGTACATTTAATGCATTCTTTATATATATATTCTTTATATATATCTATATAGCTATATAGCTATATCTATACACATATCGGTTCTTAATAGGGATGATTGGTGAGCCTGTCCCCTTGTCTATTAATCTATCAGAATATTTATGTCACTTCTTATTTACTGCACAGCAGATTTTGCTCTGATCTTGCAAACTTCTGTACAGGTGTTTACCTTGTATTAGCTTTTAGAGATTTTCAGACTGCTATCAGATACAACAGAATAGCTCCTATCCTGCTTCCCCTGTTGTTCCAGGCAGGAACAACTACACCTAGGTAGCTGCATTTTAATGGTTGCCATTAAAAAGTTATTAATCACTAAATTCCGACCAAATGTTGCCTTCTGTGTTATGGTCTAGCACCATATCAGTTTATTAATAAAGGGCGATGAACTGATTAGGTAAGTGCATTTTCCTAGTGTGTCAGGACATTTTGTCACCTTGACTCATTGCTTTCTAAGGATGAGCTTATAATGTAGATCACTCGGCTTTCCTGATGTCTGTGTGCTGTGGTAGCTGTTCAAATGTTTATTGTTGAAACAGCATGAAGGTGCTAGAAGAAGACAGTGTGTTTTAACAACCAGGGCATGTCACGGATTAATCAGATCTCTTTGCTGATTTGCTGCACTGTAATGAAGCAATATAGTACTGAGTTAACTTTGAAGTTGGAATGATTACCACTCTGTATCTGCCCTCTTGTTCCTGACGATCATTTATACGCTCAAGGCTGAAGTCTATAATTCACGTGCTGAACGATCTTGTGCTGTCTGGGGAGTCCTGACTGCTCGTAGATGGCAGTGCTTCCAAACACACTACCACAAAGCTAGACCTGGAGCAAATCCAGGAGAGTTTATTAACTAATTCTCTCTCTTTTTGAAAGATTACCACCTATCTTTGTTCCAGTTTCCCCTTGTGAAAACTTTGTACTTCTGCTGGAAGAAGCTCAGAAAGCCAGACCTGATAGCACCAAAGAATAAAGATGCTCCAGCTTAATTACAGAGATGCAAAAAAGGCCTGTCAATCTCAAGAGCTACCTGAGATATCTGATGAGCTCATGAGATATCAGGCCCTTCTGGTTCAGATCTCTTAGGCAGCAAGGGAAGGTCAACCTGCTGTGGCACCTTGACAAATGTGCAACGACTGCAATGATGAAATTCCTCCCAAATTATCTTTAAAATAGTCCATTTGAAAGTCTGCTTAGCTTTGGAGCATGGTTTGCGCCATGACTTGCTTGCTTTCACTTAATCCATCACAGCACTGTTAATCCTCCCTTTTCCTCTCCCTCTGAAAACAAAGGAAAGCAAACCCAAATATTTGGTATCCCTATTCTGTTTTTTTTTTTGCTTTCTCTAATAACAAGGTGCAGTGATGTTCTTACCATTTGCTATCTCCAGGTAGAACTAACGGCTGCCCCACAGGACAATCATGGGGACAATCTGCTGAACGCAGTGCACACAGCAGTTCTCCCCCCGCGCTCCTGTGAGGGATGTGTGTGACATTGCTGAGTATGTTAGTGAATTAGCAGACAGAGGTGAAGTAGATGATATAAATTATGCAAATTTAAAAGCCATACCACACAAAAGGTTAATCTACAAAGTCAGTGTACCTGGTAAGAGGGGAAAACTCTGTTCATTTGGCTCCAAAAAACGCTGCTAGGTGACAAGAAATAAGTCATAGGCAATGTTTCAAAAGGGTGAGGGAGGCAATAGGATTGGTCCCATCAAGGATGATTTAGGGACTAATTTTTATATTACATATGTAAACTTGGCAGCAGGTGTATTTTGAAAAGAGAATAAATTTATTTGTATTAGGAAAGAAGGGCAACAAATGTGATGGAACAAAGCCAACAAATTAAAAATAATTTGATGAAATTAATTAGGCTTATGTGCAAGCAAATGTGTGATACACTTTCCAGTAGGGAATATAAGGTAATGCAGCAGGGGACAGAAAATAATTAAAAGGCTATACTCTTGGGAGACATTGGTCATGGTGGGGGCTTAAAGATGATTGTAGGTGATATAGTAAAATACTGTGTTATTTATAAGAGTAGAGAAAATCCAGCAATAATATCAAGAGCATATTGACTGAAACATGTGAAATGTAAAAGGTGAAAAGGAAAAGTAGGTTGATGCTCATTTATTAATATTGATTTGCATTATAGTAGCAACTTTATATACCAGCCAAGTTCAGGATCCCATTCTGCTAGGCACTGTATCAACACACAGTAAGAGGCATTTTATAATCTAAATAGACAGGAGAAACAAGAAGATAAAAAAGAATTATAACCCCAAATGACAGACAGAGAACTGAGAAAGAGAGATGGTAAAGCTTGAGCTCTTTGGAAAATGTGACCTTTTAATTAAAAATACAGCTGAAAATTAAAAATATTTAAATTTTGCCACAATTCTCGTGGGAAATTTTGAGTTGCAGCTAAAAACCTCAGTGTTTTGGGTAACAACAGAAAACAGTAAAAATATTCCTGCATGTCTTTTCCTTTACTGCCCTCCCAACAAAAGATTTTTCAAAGGAAGCAGAAGCATGAATTCATTAATATGCACATTAGTTCTCTGCAAACCAAGCTTCCAATTTAAAGAAACACTAATTTGAAAGAAAATTTTCAACCATCTTATATTAAGTTATTTGGTGTCTACCCAACAGGAGGTGCATGGAGTACTTGGACACAACTCTTCCACGCAACTATAACCACATGAAAATCCTTCTTAGAGGCAGGGAAGAAGCTGCTTAAGAATATAGGACTTCTCTACTACAGGAGGTAGAGAGCTGTTACGGATTTTCTCTGCCCTAGTTACTACTTTGTAAAGCCTTGTGCACATTTAAGTTCACGGTGGCTTACTCCACATTTAATAGTGGAAGAAGTCATCCGCTACTCAGTGTGCCCTTAAAATATCTATGTGAGAAGTGAGGAGCTATAAATTCAAACCTTGCTTTACTGTGCACTAGTTTCTTGGGGTAGACAAGCCCACAGAATACTACAGTTATTTTAGCATTATGGGGAAATAAGATAGACACCATTAACATTTTATGAGCAATTTTGGTCCTTGAAATGTAAGACATTCAGCAGAGATCGCTGAGTGCTGTAGCAACAACAAAAAAATAAGGGTTCAAAGGTTCGTGGAACGTGAGTCAAAAGGAAAGATTAGCTAGTCATGGGGGATTATCATAGAAAAGAGGTAGATAAACTCTTGACAAAGGTGACAGATTCATGCCAATAAGTTATCTGCACTCCTAAATAATTCAAGAGAAGGAGGGTAGGGATAGAAGCTAGAGGAAATGCTCATGCAAAAGTAGTTTTAGAACAGTCCTGTACAAAATTTTAGCTGCACAAAGTCATCAGCAGAACTGAGAGTTAGAAAATGATGCTACACAAAGGAAAAAGACAGACCAAATTTTTTACTTAATAGCTTTTCATGAGTAAGAAACAATTTAAAAACAGCTAGGGATTTCCTCAAGAATCAACTCACAAATTTTCCTGTTTATATGAGGAAAGTAACCCATGTCATGGCACTGGGTATTTCAGGCAGAGCCTGTCCATTGTTTCTGCCCTATTGTGTCTTAGGTATTAATTGTTTCATTGCACCCCTTTGCAGTGACTTTTTCCTTCTTGCAAGTTCTTCATCACTGAGAAAATACTGCAGAAAATATTTTGCTTCTCTTTTTCAGGTACAGCACTCTATTCTGGAAAAAATCCATCAAAGGGATATTATTTTTATGAGGGGATATATCAGAAAGCAAAATCAGTGGAACTGTTGGCTGAATTATTCCTTTGCCTTTCAAAGATATTTTAGTAACATCTATCAGTGTCTGTCAAATGCTAATAATACTTTAGAGGAAACAACTTTAAATTGCAGCTACCCTTCAATAAACTTTTGACTTTCAATGAATGGCTTATAAGCCTCAGAAACTCAGCGCGTGATATGTTTCTATCTCTGGCCACACTGAAACCCTCATTTTTAAAGGTTTAGGACATGACAAGAAAACTATACCAAGAATAAATGGATCTCTGCTTCTTCACTTTTTTCCCCAACATTTAAAATTCTGTTCTTTAAAAAACACCTAGCAAAAATGATTTACAATTTGAAGACTAAAAAACCAAAATGAGCTGGAACATATATTAATTGAGGGCCCTATTTTTAATTGTAACAGGCTGAATTCCTAAACAATCCTCTCCCCATGCAAACAGCAATTTCCTTAACTCCCAATCTAGTTACTAGGTGCAGAAAGTGGGATATAAAGAAAGAACATCTGAAAAGCAGGTCTGAATTGATGAGAAAAATTATGCTGAAACATTAAGAACTGCTCCGGAGTTAAGTGATTATAGAAATATAAGGGGTTACATTAGCACTCACTGCAAGACGCAGTAGATGTTAACACCTTCCATGAATCATCGGAACAAGGCATTGACATGCCTGTGCACACTCAAGGGCACTGCGCAGCCCATGCAGCAGAGCAGCTACATGTCAATGCAGGACCTTATTAGAGTTCTCCATATGAGCATCTTACCAGGCACAGCTTTCTGTCCTGATGCTCAAAGCAGTAATACCTGTGAGGTTGCTTCTCCTTCCAATCATAAGCATGGTTAGGATTTCCGAGGACATCAATATGCTACTTAAAAATGACAGAAAATACAATGAGGCTCACAAGTGGAAGGAACAAAACTCTCTTGGGAATGGTATCCTGTGTCTGTTTAAATATTTAAGTATCTAAAGATGCAAGCTGATTCAGGAGGGGATTTTCAACAGACTTCTAACAGAAGAAAGACAAAAATGGTAGCAGAAATAACCACTGCAGCACTGCCAGGCCCATCTTGTAGTCTGTATGTGAGGAGCAGTAATTTGCTGGCTGTGCATCTCTGTTCTAACATCCCAATGCTCTGGGTGCTAATGTGACACTGTGAATGTGTTTTGGGGGAGGTAGGCAATATGAGGGGCTGGTGCTTTGTATTCACAAGTACTTCTTGTACTTTCTCCTAAAATCTTACCATTTGTTAAAGAGAACTAAATAATGCTTATTCTCTCATTGCATGCATTCCCTATAGTAAGATGTGGGAAATGCTGCAAATCATCTATGTGTCAGACCTCACTCTCAGCTAACAAATAAATAATACATATTTACACCTACATACTTATTCCCCTGTGTATTTAGCAGAGGAACATGAGGGATAGGAGCACACACGGGACCAGAAAAAAGTGGTAACCAGAATATATTCCTCCGCTTATACCAATTGTTTTGATGCAATAAATCATCCTGAAATGGCTCTCTGTATTCAAAATGATGTTTCATGGATCCCAGACAAGAAGTCAAGAGCTCACCAGAGGATGACATTACGGAACAAAACCAAAGTTCTGTCTCCTTGAAGAAATCTTCTCCATCTGCGCAAACATTTTTTGTCTGCCTTTCTCTGCAAGAGGGAACTGGCACAGCCCAAAAGGTTTGGATGGCTCAAACCCTCAGAGGATGTAATGATGTGCAAAGCTTCTTCCACACATACACACACATCCATTCATTGTACAGAGCACACTAAGCCACAGTCAGTCTCTGGAATTCGTATTTCAGATGGCAAACAACATGGAAGAAGCTCTGTTGCCCAAGAAATGGAAAAATCAGCAGGAGAGACCAATCACAAGTGGAACATTATAAGTTCCATAGTGTGCTACAGCCAATTTGTGAAACAGCTTTTTTATTTTTATCATCATATCATTAACTTGGCTGCAGCTGACAAGCACAACAAGGATCACTAGTTCTTATTTATTTTGATTTGGAAAGATATTTGGCATTCAGTCAAAAGTTTCCTATCCCATGCTCTGGACATTTCCAATTTATATCCTCATTTAAAAAATATACATATACATATAGTAGGAGAGTGGATTGTTCACTCTTCATGAATAAATAAAAGTGGTGCATGTTCTGTTATAGCAAAAGTCTCAGCTCCTGCAGGCTGCAGGTCATTGCAGTACTAGGTACATATATAATAAATCAAAAGGACAATAATTTATTCTCAACTACAGAAGACAGCTCAAAATGGTTTCTTTACAGTTTTCAGACATACCTAAATGGAAAATCTTCTGCAGCAAGATTGTCCCTTCATATGTATACTTCAACAAGACTGAATACAAAAAAGAGCACCTGAAGAGACTGTTTCTAGCCAAGGTAAAATCATGCAGTGCTGTGAGTGAAGAATTCATGGCACAGCACCAAACTCACACCCAAGCTGACTGAATGGAGAAATGGGAATCTTTTGGGATCCATGTGCAGCAGAAAAATGCATTAAGGGTATCATTCGGACCAATGAGACATACAATGACCCTGTAATTACTGGCTTCACTCTCCAGTGACTTCTCATCAGCTCCAGGACTGCTACTTAAATTCCCAAGCCTTCTCCTTTGGCTTTAGCTCTGCAGAACTTTTTATTGTGCTCAACTATTCCAGATTTTTGTTAGAAAAGATAAACACAGCTGCAGTCACTCTTTTTCTTCAATATTTCTCCTGCAACTCATTTTAAAATGATAACCAACCATGTAACTATGCAAAGAAACTCCTTGACTTTTTCATGGATCTCCTGTGCTCTACAGAAAACCTTTCAGCCTTTCCTGTTTCAGAACATAGACTGTCACCCAAGCATCAACTTATTGCCTAAATGTTGTCTGTAATCACATGCAGCCTCCATTCACAGCAGAAAACTGGGTTTTGGGTAATGCAGTGTTTACAAAATTTAGCTCATAGACTGGGCTAGGCCAGCAAGGAAATAAATGAAACTACAGAATTTGGAAGACTTATTAAACCCATTAAGGATATCTTTCCTGGTGATGCTCAGAAGGAAATAGTTCTGTAATTATTTCACCAGTATTTATGATTGCATCATTGTGTTCCAGAGACCCCAGAAAACAGTGTTCCCAGATCTGCCCCTTCCACCCAGAGGCTGCAGATTCATCTACGGGAAACAATCTTAAGCCCAAATAAGTTACAATGAAAGCACAAACATGATCCAATTAATTTGAATTACATAGGTGCAGAACACTTGGTTATTAAATACTAGCCAAGTATGTTTTTCCTGGGGCTTGGGTCGATTTTTGAATATTTTGTTAAATGTTGGAATCTGCTACACTAGAGATGGAAAATGACACAGTATTTAACTAAAAATAGACTCCCCAAATCCTTTACGAACCATCTCCTTTGCTGTTAACACTTCATGAAATATGAAAATTGCACACATATGGAGGGGACTGGCTCTTTAACTTAAAATAATTTCTTACTGAATCCTGTTCCTTTTTACGAATATGTATATTCTTATTTTTCTTTCTCTTTGTGATGGATCCTGTCTTTGAGAATTGGGGGCAACAGTAAGATTATTGGGAGTCACCAGATGGTGCTATTGTACATTGTCTGTCTGGTTCTGTTCATCTGGCTATCAAGGGAATCTCCTCTCATGAAGTGCAAAGTGTCAGCTCTGGTGCAGTTCCTACCAAAATCACTAGTAAAGCTTGTCTCTTGCCTGAACTTCCTGATGAAGAATTATGTTCATAGGTATGAAATCCGTGAGCCCTTTTAGTTTCTGTGTAAAAAGAAACAAAATATTCCGTGAAACCAGGTCATCTGCATTACTCACACGAGTAATGGTCAATGCTATGAATTGACCATTTATGCTGAAGTTATGAATTGCCTAAAGCAAAATTCAGAAAGTAAGAAAGAACTTCTGTAGAAGACGTAATTGTAGACAAATAGCACCTGCTCGAGTTCTCTGGTGGGGAATAAAAATATTTTTCCCTGCTAGTCCAGGATGGAGATAAAGATGTGATGTTTAGATGCTTTATAATACTTGGATAGTTCTGTCAACTGAAGCAGCTGCGTACATATTGTAAAAGGCCTGAAAAATGTATCAGCCTAAATGTGTTTTCATGCTGCTTGTTTCATAGCAGAGAGTAAGGAACGAGGCAACCTGTCGTCTCTGACAGCATCTTACTTGCTGACTAAGGTTAATGTATTTCTTGGTGTGGAAGAAATGGTTTGGGATAAATTCCCTACAAACTGGAAGAGCAAGGAGCTAAGCTTGACTGAACTCACTGCTGCTAAACCCCATGAAACCACATGAACTCAGGCAAAATTCGTGTTCAGCAGTGGGTGTTTGAAGCAGCAATGTCTCACCAGGCTTTTGCATAACCACAGAACCGTAAAGTAAGAGGTATGCCAAGAAACAAAATCTGGCATAAATATGTGGCAGCATTGATTTCTTCAATCAATGCCCTCAGGATATATTAGCACTCTGCCTCCTTACTGCTCTGTGGTTAATCAATAGAAACGCAGTTTCCAGTTAGGGCAAGTGTCACCAGCAGGCACAGTTAGACCTCCAGGGCTTTTTCCTCAGTGTACAAGTCAGTTTTGTCTATTCTTGTTATGAGGTTTACGGTCTGCAAGTGTTTTGCATAAAAGCAGCAGCAGGCAGTCAGAAGCCAGCTTGTTTTCTGCTGCAGGTTTGGATTACGCTGGGGAGAGATGGCTGAAGAAGGCGGTGGTTCTGGACACTGTCACATCAGCTCACACAGAGTTGGCAGCTTACTCCAATACTCCATTGGAAAATTGACTCCCCAAACTCCAGTATTTTAAATCTGTCCAATACACCAGCAATATTAGGTCAGAACTGAATGCTGTGGTTTAAATATTACACATTTTCCTGCTTCTGTTTTTGCATCATCATCCAGGTAATGACACTGTCCAGAAGAGTTCACAGTGAGGCAGAGTTTGTAGGGAGAAATTATATATTTTTTTTTAACTGGTGGGAAAAACAGGTTCTAAGGAGCCTGGGTTCAGTTCTACTTTCACTACAGCCTTGGTCAGTACATAGCTTTCTCTCTTCCACTTCAGCTCAAAGCTACAAAAACCTGGATCAACTCCCATGTTAGCCAGATGCATACCTGCACAAAGACAATGTCTATCTAAAGTTGCTTGAAAGTTACTGGTCAACAAATGCCCCTCTATTCACTCCTGTTTGTTAAGCAGAAAATATTACTAGTATTTACTTTTTCTGTATTAGTGATCCAATATCCTGTCATGGTAGAATAGAGCTTTTAATTTATGTACTGACATCTTTTGAATAAAGAATAAAGCTGAAACATTGCAGCTATTCTTTGCAACTGTTTTTAAATGTTGAAAGAGCATTCTGCCTACATCGGAATCCCATTTCGTTATTTTCTTCCTTCTTAACTTGGTCTATGATTAAATCTATCTCCTCTCAGCTTTCCAGGCTTAAAAGCTGTTTTTCAGGAAGTTCTTCAACAACTATTGTTTTCTACTTTAAGGCTGATGACACCCTGACAACATTATAACTACGTGCTTTGAAATAGTGTTATATAGATATATATAACTTTTCCCAAAGAGCATACGATCTGATTGCTTACTTCAGAGACCAGCTTTTATCACTTTTTAGTCAACTTACATATTTAGTAAACTCCATTAGGTCTTGACATAAGATATCCTGAAGATTTTTTCTGCTGAGTTTACTAGCTCCTTTTGCATTTGTTTTGACTGTTTTCACTTGAATCTAATCATAAGTAAATTTTAATTCTTATTATTGGAGCTTGATTGCATATGATTATCTGTTAAGACACTTGGCATGTTTAATAACATTTGATTGCTATTACTTTATCTCTCTGGCTTTCAAGGTTCAATAGACTGAAAGAGTTAATTACCTTAATTTCTTCCATTGAACAGCCTTTCTTATCCCAGATGCACCTCCTACCCACTGGCTAGCAAACTCATCTGTGCCCCTTCATTTCAGTGTATCTCACTTAACTACTTAAATTCTGGTCTCAAAGAGAGGGAAATCAGGGAAGCGCTGATTCTAATAGCTGAGTCAGCATTCCCACAATCTCTCTTCCAAAAACGAAGCAGTACTGTAGTTTGTTAATTCTGGTCTGGAGTTTTATTTTAATCCCTCTTTACTGAAAGGGAAGAAATACAAATAAGATATAAAAAGATACAAAAAGCTTGAAAAAACTATTTCTCCTTTGCCATGGCACAAAATCTTAGCATCTCCCTTGAGTAGGCTGGGTTTCAGGCACGGAGCCAATACCTTAAGCTATATGTTTTCTTATGAAATGTCCTTCTTGCAGCACCCTGCATCTGCTGGGCTCCCAGGAAGGGTGAGACAGACTTGACAAACAGCTCACTTCCTTTGCTCCCAAAGTAATGTAGACCTCAAGAAGAGACCCAGGGACTGTCCCCATGCTGTGCCACCCACCCAGGCCATTCCAGGATGTGTACTCGAGACACTTTCACCTGAGCTTTCTAATAAGAGCTCTTGTTGCTTTGATGCTATCGAATCTTTTTGAGACCTGCTAAAAAGTGGAAAACTGGCATCTTTCAGCATCTTAATACGTTTGCTGCATCCCCAAAATGTGATGCATAGAAGCTGCTTTCCCTAGTGGTGAAGCTGGACAGTCTTGCTACACAGGATATGATACATGGGTTTTAGGAGATCATATTGGCCATTTTTTGGAACCAGACATTGATCACTGTGAGGAATCTCTCAGAAAAGGGTTTTGGTTTCACCAGATTTAAACTGCTGTCAGAAAAATGTTTCTTTTATTCTCTAAATGAGGAAAAAAATGGCTTCTCAGAAAATACCTGTATTTCTACAGAATACTTCTAATACTGCAGAATAATTCTTATTTCTTGGGTTTTTTTTTTTTTCCTTACTAAGATCTGTTCAGTACCTAACACAAGAACAGATGTGCTGGCTCCATCCATCTCACCTGCATTACTTGGGCTAACGGTATCCTGACAGGAACATGGCTTTCCTTTGGCAAGGCACAGTCCCTGACCTGAGCTGCGCAGACTCTTTTGTTTCCCCTCTGTGCAGCAAGCTGCCTGTGTTAGCTGCACTGATGGAAGAGGACAAAAGGACCCTTTCCCCTGATTAAAAAAAAAGGAAAAGAGCAAAATGATGACCACCAGCAGAGTAAGAAGCCTACCCACCTCTTGCTCTTCCATGAGGAGGGACTGCTGCCTGCAAAAGCTGATCCTGCCTTCTTAGTTGAGACAACATCTGCCACCATCATCACTGCTATACAAGTACCACTACACCAATATCTCCACCACCTCACTTCCTTTTGCTGTGCCCCCTTACCTTCTTAGGCATTCTTTTACAGTTTTTTAGGAATGCATTTACACTTGCGTCTCAAAGGAGACCAACAGCAACAGTGGCTATAAACAGATGCCTAAGAAAGAGCAGGAACAAGCCACTCTCATATGATCTTTCCCCTGAGTGCTTTTCCAGCTTCCAACTACTTGCAGCTCAGGGGATTTCCTGATGTGATGTTGTTAACCACAGCGTAAGGAAAAAAGGTATTGTGGAGCTGACTGTGGCTTCTTTGATCTACTGGCTTGTCTGTGCTGGGTTCAGTTTAAAGTAGAACATGCCCAAAGCTGCTTTAATATATGCCAGTTGATTGCAGCTCCCAGGAGACCGACGACCTGCTGATACAGGCTGTATGGCATGCACGAGAATATGCAGCGCTAGTTTTTATCAAGCATGGCCAGTAGGATTTCTTAGACTTACCAAAGTCCTATTTTGATTTAAAACACAGGAAAAAATAGGGAATTAAATACCCAGATGTGGGTCATTCTCACAGCATTCCATTCCTCCAAGTTAAGTGCTTTCTTCCTGCATCAACGAAAGCAAATTTCCAACCCACGCTCTATCACATGAGCAACTGATGAGAGACCTCAGTACAAGAGCTATGTGATGCCTCAGAGCCCCAGAATGACCCACTGCAATCTATTTTTATCTACTCTGAGAGGCCCACTCAGCAAAAAGCAGGTAATTCTATGGTCACAACCTGACCAAGGCAAAATAATATGAGAATATTTTGTTCTAGTGCTAGAGGATCCAATTCCATCAATTAAAAAGAAATTATCTGTTTCACTTTGAGGTTGAGCCTAGTAAAATACTCTAGACTGCCTCTTTCTTGGAGTACTGCATGCATTAAAAACTAAGCCCAAGAGAGATATTACGGCCGAGCATGAGGCAAGGTAACCTTCTAGAATCCCAAGGGAGAAAGCAAAAGAACAGGTTTTTTCCTCCTATTTACAAAGGCTTAATGAATTTTACATAAGAAAGATACAAAATTGAAGACAAACAACGAAATACAAAGAGATCTCAAGGTACATGATGAACCAAGAATTCATGCATAACATACAATATTTCAAAGGTATGTAAAGAAGCAGTGTATGAATCAGATGTTTTTGGTGTATTCAGAGTAGTTTGTTTGAGAGGTATTTCTCCTTAAGGAGCTGAAACTTGAAGATGCATCAGGGACAATGCACCTTCTGGATGCAGGAGGGCAGAAAGGATCCCATGGGTTAGGCTGAATTCTGTATGGACGTACATTTTTGAGGATCGTTTCAATATGCTCACTAATAATTGTCTCTAGAAATACTTGTATACATTGTTACAATGGAATACTCAGCTAATTTAAAGGTAATTAATGACCTATTAAAACTGCACCTAACTGGTTTTAGTTGCTCTTTGAGATGCCACTAGCTCAGGTCTAAAGTAATTGCGTAGTAGTATAGTGCCACTTTTTATCCAACCTGATCATCAGGCCTATTTAGGTTGATTAAAGTACTGGTTATTTTCAGACTTAAAAAAAATCCAAACAAAACAGCTTTCTGATTATTTAAAGAACATTCAATTTTCAAACATTAATTTTTTTCCCCTGCATCAAAAGGACTTTTTTCTTAAGTCATGTCTAGATCTGCAAGAAAAATTTCCTCTAAGGCTACATAATATCAGACAGCTTTGTCACAAATGGTTTGATAGGTATAGAAAATTCCATGAGAAAGGGAAATCCAGAAAATGTCCCAATGTTTTTCCTACTTTTCAAGACTGAGAAAACTTATCATTGAAGAGGATATCATTATTTTGATTTGGCAAATCTGCCAATGATAAGGAGATGTATCCTAAAATCAATTTTTGAAGCCAAACATGTAAGACTAATCACTTTATTTCCACGCTTAACAGGTGCTGATACCAGAGGGAAAATACTAAATAGCGTATGACACCCTTGAGAAGCATGTAAGATATTTATCTGCCTAAAAGCCATGACAGTTGCATAGAGAAAAGGTTGTGAATATAAATGGGGAAGAAAGAGTTTAAGGATAGAGGGTGAAATCTTGATGCAGCTGAAATCTATGGCATTTTGAGTTCAGTGGGACAAGGATATCCCTTAGCTCACCCTAAGCTTGCCCCTGTTACAGAGCTCAGGCTGCTCAGACTGTTCTTCCAGGTCAGATTCTAAATGTGCCCTTTCAATTTATAAGGGAGGTTTTGCTCAGGTCTCTTTTCTTAAACCGTATCTTCCTGCTGGAGCAGCTGTTAAGACACAACCCCCTAGTATCTGACCCCGTTTTTAACCCAAAACAGTTTGGTTGCTGCCATGCCCAGGGCAGATACAATTGTGATTCTGATGGAGGGGATTTGTAACCACATCTTTATGATAACGGTATGTGAAATACAGAGCTGCACTAGCCAGTGCAAACACAGTAGCTGAAAATAACACGAAACAGAGCAGTGCACCACTCTCTTAACACATACGGTGCAAGCGGCTATGCTCAAAGTCAGGAGGTTTAACAGCTCTGGGCCTATGCGTCGGCTGAAGTCCTGTGCACAGAGATATTCAAAGACTGACACATTCTCCCTCTCTCTCTCAACTATTTTATTCCTCTTAAAATATACTTATGCATCTGCTGTTTCTCTGTGAAAAGATGAAAGATTAAGCTGGCTTCTGGCTGGATAAGAATGGTGAAATGTGCTACCCATAAATAAGCTGTATATTCATGGTAGAATATTTTAAATGACCCTTATATCATAAGAAGGGATTTTAAAAAAAATCCATAAGTGTGGAAATTAAGAGCATATCTCTCACATTTGAATTTCCTAGCTGATATTTGGTTGGGCTTTAGAAACTGTCACACAATAAAGCCATTAAAATTCTGTGGTTAATTTATTCCTGCAATATTAACTTTCCCATAACTCATGATGAATATCTTGAGTTTGGATATGTCTTAGAAGAACCTCTGACAGTGATAACTTGCTTTTTCTCTTGTTTCCTGTGGAAATGTTATTTTTTAAATGTATAAAAGAGTAACTTTTCTAATAAACTTGCACAGTGAATTTTTAAATAGTGACTTTGACTTTGTATAGTTGCTACCAAAATAGGGAATGATAAGCTCTTTTGTGCATTTATTTGGTTAATTATTCTGATTTGTCTTTCTGGGCAGAATTCAGTATAACAGAGCCTTGGAAAATACAGATGCCATTGCCAAAACAAATTTTCTCACTCCTAGATCCATTCATTTCATAGACAATAGGTGAGGTCAGAAGGGAAAAAAGGAGTCATTCCCTTAATACGGGCAAACCACTAATGAGCTACCATGCGTCATATTCTGTTCCAACGGAGCTGTAATTGCTTCCAGAACACCTGTATTTAGGCCAGATACAATCGTACATATGGGGGGAGGGCAAAGGAGTAGTGGTGTTAAAACGAGGAGGGAGAGGCATATGTGGGGAACGGAAACAGATAGCCCAGCCAATGAAGACTTTTTAAATTAAACTGCATTTCAGCTTTAGTTTTGCACAATAACAGAGGAAGCTCTCAGGTCCCCCAGGAAGGCTGACGGGTTCTTTCAATAGACGGAAGGGCCAGTGCCTAAGGCATTTAGCAAGCAGTCCAATTTTTAGCTCTGTGTTTGACCACCTTTATGATCTTAATCAGGTCCCTTTGCGTCCTGTGCTTCAGTATTCCTTCTTCTGTAACATTGCAGGAATATTTTGCTATATCCCTGTGCTTTGGGGAGGACAAATATGCTAATGCGTGTGAGGTAACTTTGTATTACTAAAAAGTGGGTAAATTGCAAGTGATTGAATTACTGCAGACTAATGCTAAACCAAAGTGCCTGGCAGCTCCGCAGTAGGGACAAGTTCACAGTGTAAGCTCAGTTGCTATGATTCAGCTGATAGGCTCAAGTCCATAACAGATGTGGAAAATACCTGCCACCACTCCAGAAAACAGTTAGATGCTGGAGGTCAGCTGAGGAGCAGGAACTCCTTCCACACAGGGGCCCACTGGGAGAATGGATAGAAATAAACTCGTTTCCATGAAGCAGATTCTGTGGAGCACCCCCACCCACCACATACCTAAGGCTTTTCTCACTCCTTCCCCAGCTTTGTTCAGATGAAGGGTGAATTAAGGAACAGCTTCCTTTTGGTTCAAGTAAGGATTAGAAGATTAGATGTATAGCATTGCAAATTGTCACTCTAGAATGCTTTACAATAGCTCAATTTTAGAAGTTGAACATACATTTTGTTTATGCTTAAAGGGCTCAGGGATGCAAAATCAAAAAGCAATAAGGTTTTTTGCTTTAAGAATTGAAGAAATGGCTCCTGTGGTCATGATAAACAGGGATTATTGTTATTTGGAAAGAAAAGGGTGTGATGGTCTCTTAAGGGTTTTTCTAAAATGTAAGATTCCTGTTTGACTCACCAACTGTTTTTTGTCCTCTTCTGACAATGAAACACACCCTATTTGTTTTCACTGAAGAATCAGTTTCTTCTAGTTGCCTGTTATCGAGTAAGAAAACAAAACCCATTTACTATCCTAGAGCTTGGGCTGGGATGTACAGAAACAGTAGACAAAGCATTCAGCAGTCCCACAGGTTTTAGAGAAAGCTGCACTAATGCCAAACTTTCTATTGCCAATAAGCCCTTAGTGTAAGAAATACTGGTAGAAGTTTGAGGTATTACGGGGGTACTGGGTTGGGTACATAATGAAAAGCTGTGGGCTCGCTTTCAAACTGCACCACTCGGTGTTTTTCTGAATCTTTCTTAAAGAAACTTCAGCTGCACTAAGACTGAGAATCCCTACCAGAACCTATTTTGGCAGAACTGCCAAGCAGAAAACCACAGTGCCTGGAAACATATTCCTTAACTCTTCACTAAATCAACTCTATTGCAGTCTTCCAAATCTCCATCCTCCAGAATAAAACATTATTGCAGCCAGTTGCTTCATCTTTTCCTGCTGGAGAACCTCAGGCAGGAAGAGAGGATTTCACTCCTGCTACAGAATCCAGCTCTCGCCAGGTACATTTACTACAACTTCTTATCCTCAGGAAGTGGTGGTGGCTCTGCAGGCATAGCAGGAGGGTGATGTGCCAAACCTCATGGACACAGCAGGTCAGGCTTGGTTTCTTCTGTTCTCTGGCCATTCTTGGAATGAACCCAGTAGGATTTCAGAAAGCCCTAACCAGCAAGTTTTTTCATAATAACAAGGGCAATGTCAAACACGCTGCAACTAAACTTAGTCTTTGAATTAGTTTGCTTGACTGAATTTCTAGTCCACTACGTATTTGGCCTATCTGCCCTGGAAGAAATTCAACTATACCTGTCGTTTAGGGGCAGATGCGTATCTGATGAGGATTGAGTTGTCTTGGACTGTACTATGCTGCCATATTGGGGGTGTGCCCCTTTTTGTCCCTTCTGTCCTAGAGATATGCCACTCAAGCTCACACACCCCTGGTTGCTGCCCAGTGCTAAAACCTTTTTCCAAGCTTGAAGGAGTCAGAAACTGCAGTGTGGTGTAGCAGCCAGGAGTATATAGATTACCAGTACTATGGCAGGGGAAATTAGCCCCTGTGTCTTGCATTCAGGTTTCTTACGCGACTCACTTTAATGTGAAATTAAACTTCCCTTGTTCTTCTGATAGATTCAAGGCAGCTAATCCTCAGCTTTTACAAAATAGAGTCAGGGCAAAACTTCTGAAGGTCAAAAGGCATTTCTGGCAGCATGCAGTCACTCCCTGGTCTGCTAATGGGTCTATCTCTGACAACACCTTATGTGTTGCAGGCAATTAATACTGTTCATATTAGCCTCAGCTCAGCGTTGGCCTCTATTGCCAGAGTATGTCATGGAGAGAGAGTGAGCTGAGGTGTCAAGCTGCCCAAGATTTTATAAGTGAAAATGATGGCATCTTGCAACTAAAGACTGCAGAGCATGTACATCCATCAGTTAACATAGGCTTGGATCTAGAAAAGGTCTCAGCAGGAGATTTCTCTGCTCACAAACCAACACCCCTCTCAGTCATTGCCTAAACTTACTATGCATTTTACATCAGCAGGCAGTGGGTAAAAGAAGCACAGCTTGCCCTAAAAGGGAAGGCCTGACCCCTGGAGCCTCTCCTCTGAAAGGGAAGGCCTGAACCCTGGAGCCTCTCCTCTGACCATGCCCTAAACCTGAGGCTGTTATTTCTGTTGCTCTATGGCCCCACAACTTCATGTTTCACTTGTGCAGCAAAATTGCTTCAAGGGGAGGATTAGAGAGCAACCATCCTCCATCATGTGGTGCCTTGCCTCCCGGCCTGCTCCTCAGAGATGTTTTACAGAGTTTTATAGAGTTGTCCTCCTGTTACCTAAGGCTGAGAAGGACAGAGGAACCAACTCTTAATTTCTAATTAATAACATACCAGCTTTTCATTAATAATCTAATTAGCAGAGAAGACTCTGCTCCTGACCCCAGAAGGTACAGCCCTGCTGGGAACCCACCTGCAAGGGGCCAAACCCTTGTCCTGGGCCTCAGGGGCTGATTTGCAGCAGCTGCCCACCTCCCGCTGCTGGAGACCCCAGTTAAACCCAGTTAACCCCCCCTCAGCATCCAGGGCCGCTGTGCGCTGGATTTTACCTCACGTGAGCAGTGCCAAAAAGGCCATTTCCCAAAGGTGGCCAAGCCCTGCATGGGTGAGTGCTGGGGAAGGACGTCGCTGCCTCACAACCGTGTGCCATGCTGGGCCTGGGCTTGGCAGCAGCCTGTGAAGGGTTAATGCCTGGGAGCTGCTAATTACCCCTGCAGGAGTGGTTCATTACCCCTCCAGGGGACAAATAGGAGCAGCTGTGAACAGAGGGCTAAGGCAAGAGGGACAGGCTGCAGCAGGAGGGACAGGCTGTGTGGGACTGGAGATAAAAGGTTAGTGAAGTAGTTTTTTTTAAGCAATGCTCTTTTTCATTATTATTAGGGGGTGGCTGCTGTTTCTGGAAGCAAAGGGCTGTGGTGTGTGGCTCCCTTTGGCTGTGAAGGGCTGGAGGCTTGAGTGGGGCCCATCAGGGAGACAGCCCCTGCCCTGGGCCTTGCTGTGATGTCTGGCCCCTCTATGGTGAGGAGGGAGGCCTGGTAGCAGGCCCAGCCTTGCTCCTTATGGTGGTGGCAGCATAGGGAAGACCTTAAACTCCTTGTTCCTCTCTCTACCCCCTTGGCCATGCTGTGTCTTGTGCAGAAATTAACTGCTCATATTGGCTCAAATCTCATGTTACTGCAAGCATTATCTTGGAGTGAATCATCTACCTCATGACTTGATTTTTTTTTTTTTTTTAAAAATTTAAGAGTCCCTTTCCTGTGAAACAGGATGCAGATACGCCTTTGTTTCTCTCAGCCACCACCTACTTCTGGTTGGTCTGGTAACTCCCTCAGCTGTTTGGCCCCTGTCTGTGGGGTTTAAGAGACTGTCCAAATCCCAGTGCTCCCATACAAAGGCTATGTGTATTGTGGCACTGCTGGTGCTGTCATCTGCAGGCTATGCCCTATGAAAACCCCACAGCCTTGTTTATAAACTTCTGAGCTGCTACTCTTGAGGCTGGGACTTACATGTGGTGGAAAGCTGGGACCCTGAACAAGCAATGGGAGATGGTCACTCACTTTTAATCATAAAGAGCTCTTAAGATTTTTTTTACCCTGCTAAGCTGTCTTCCTGCCTGAAAAAAAGGATGAAAAAGAAAGCAACCTACCTGCTTTTTTTATGTATAAGTGCTGAACCTTTTGCTGTTATATAGAGCATTATAACTGCTACTGGTAGTTCCTGCTGGGTTTGGTTTGAACGCTGATCTATCTCAAGTATTAATTTACATTCATGTATGATTAAGGTTCTGGGGCAGAGTTGTTGCTGCCTGTGAGGGCTTAGACTTGAAGGACAGTGTTGTCATTCAGTTTTGGTCCAGTCTGTAAGTAAAGGAAGATGTGAGCAGTAGAATAGCAGTGGTTGGGGCAGCTTTCAAACAACATTATTCATGGCAGGAAGCTCATGATGATGCTGAGGAACTCAAAGTGGTTGGCAGCTCCTTTGAATGCATATCCCTTCCCATCTGCCTACCTGTCTTCCCCTCTGCATGTCTCTGCTCATCTCCACCAGTGCAGCAGCCGCCAGCGGTGGGGCAGAGCAGAAAGTGGTGGCAGCTGGCTCTGCTGGATGCACAAGCAAGGGAAAAGCATCAGTCACAAGAGCTGAGGAGACTTTTGACCCTCCTGAAAATGGGGGAAGGGTACTGCTAAATAACCCTGGTGACTGCAAGGAGACAAGTCAAAACTGGACTGTTGTGGTAATGGGGAGTGGCAAGAGAGGTGGAGCTGCAAATACAGCTGGGGGAATTTGTTCAAAATCTTTGGTCCATCTGCCTGGTATTACTTGCTGGGTTGCAACATAACCAATCCAGAGAAAGCAGGTTCTTGAAACATCAGGTCCCCTCTTCCAAACAGGAAAAGTTTTGTAATTGAAGGGCATGCACCTTCCAAACTTTGTCCTAGATTGATTCAAGTTCATTGAATCAAAAGCCAGTTCTGCCATTACCTGAGCAGTTAATAAAATCTATTGCCTTCTGATGGATTTTTTTTCTGCAGGCTAGAATTGATCTGTCTTCATTGTGATTTGTGAGATTGAGGGGATCTGCTGCACTGAAAAATTTCACTGTGTTCTTCTAAGGCTTGGAAGTAGCTAAAACTGCAGTGGTCATTTTTTTGATTTATTGAAAATAAAGCATACCTTATTAACATTTTAATAAAGAGAATCTCTTTGCAGTGGTGCTCAGAGTTGCTCTTATTTCTCTCTCTGCAATTCCATTCTCTAAAAGGGAAAATACTATTGAGATCTTGCACTGAAAAATTTCACTGTGTTCTTCTAAGGCTTGGAAGTAGCTAAAACTGCAGTGGTCATTTTTTTGATTTATTGAAAATAAAGCATACCTTATTAACATTTTAATAAAGAGAATCTCTTTGCAGTGGTGCTCAGAGTTGCTCTTATTTCTCTCTCTGCAATTCCATTCTCTAAAAGGGAAAATACTATTGAGATCTGTAAGGCATGATTTGTTAGACTGAAACTAAACACACAAATACACCAAAGCAAAATGCTTTCTAAAGGTGCTGTGTTTGTGAGAGGTGCTTGCCCAATATGTGTGATGCAAAATGGGGATGCTTTGTGAAGAAATCATCCTTGTAAAGCCATTGGTTCTGGTCATCAGACTCTATCCAATGCTTTAGTGATGATGCTGCTGATCTATTTGGGAAGTTGGCTGGCTCTCAAGGCAGAGTCTCTTCTCAAAGGCTGTTTCACAGTGAAAATATGCTCAGTGCAGCCGAGTGCATGAATGAAAAAGCCTCTGGTACCTTCTAGTCTGGCAAAATGCAGCACAAAACTCAACTTACTCTGTCCTTTCTGCTGTCCCAGGTAAGAAATGTGTGTTTTTTCCTTGTTTTCTTTCACCTTCCTTCTCCTGTGCATTTGGATTTGAAAGTATTTGTAATTCAGGTCTGATTTCTGAGTAATTATACATTGCTTGAATTACTGTTGAAAGATGCAAGATCTCTGCTATAAGCCAGTTGCTAGGAATGTAGAATCTCATAGTTCCTTGATTTACAATTACAACAAATTTGCTATGTGATATATAGCATTTTTTTGTTTCCCTTCAGGAAGGGTGGTGGGGGGAATCTTTCAAGTGTCTCGGTAGCAGCTGCAGCAGCAGTATTTTCTGTCATATCAAATGCTGCAACTTTGATTTGCCTTTTTTCTCTGTGGCTTTTGCCAGGTAGTAGGCTTATAGGCTATTATAGACAGCTCACATTATTTATTGCTTCTTAAAAAAAAAAAAAAAGAGGAGGGAGAATATGGAGTAAAAATAAAAACAGACCTTGCAAAAGGTTCCCTTCCCCGTACTCTCTTGATAGATGTGTAATACTCTGTTAGTGACTTGCTATGTAGCCTTTCTCTTATTAAACGTAATAGATCCCCCTCTGCCAGAAAGCAGAGGAAAAAACACCCAGCCTTAAAAACACTGCTGCTGCTGTCTGTCAAAGCAAAGGGACTCACTGGGCTTTGACTTCTCGATACCTTCTGGTTGCTCTCTTTTCCTCTTGCTGCTGTTACAGGGCTCACTTTTTGGAAGCTCTGTGGAGGTTTGAAAATCCTTTGTTGTTGTCCAGCTTAAATGCATCCTTCCTTCTTTTGTCTTAGGAGCTTTGTAAACTCTTGCATTTAGTGACAGTGGCACTGGCATCCTGTGCACTGAGTAGAGATAAAAGTTAATTCCTTTTTGACTTGCAATGGAGTGGTTTTGTTAACCCTTAGGGGGTTGGTAGGTTTTAGAGCGTCAAACTAGTGCTCGGGACGCTGAGTCTGTGCACTCCTGCCTACAATCTCCAGCAGGCATTTAGTCTGCTTTTTCAAAATAGGGAGTTAATAAAGAGAAAAATGGTGAGGGATCGCTGTTGGGAGTGCTTTATTGCCGAGAGAACATACATCAAGAGTGTGTAAGTAGGAAGCAATAGGGTGAACTGAATGCATATATGCTGTAGGTCAAGGCTAGGATATTTGGGTCCTGGCTTACCTTGATAAGGAGTAAAAGCATTAACGTGGGTGGCTGAAGTTATGGGGCAGTAGGAGACTCAGTGACTGGGAACTCATGTGAGCAAGCACATAGGCATTTGGGTGGGTTCAGGATAACAGTCCTGCTTCAGGGAGTGTAACAAATGAAAGCAGCTGCTTTGGGCCAATAGGTACGGTGCCTGAATGCACTGGTGAAGGATGAGTTTGTGGATGAGCAGCATGTGCTGGGGATATATGCAGAGTTTCTTGCAGGGCCTCCCTAACAGCTTGGGCTGAGGCTCTGTGGACTGTGTAGGAGGGCTGGCCAGTGGGCAGCTCGCCAGCTCTGCTGAGACTGGCTACAGCGAGTGGGCAAGCTGCTGCTCCTCAGGAGGGCTGAACGGCTCTCTGGTGGGCTGGGGATGCCCAAAGGTCTCCTGGGGAGGAGAAGTGGTCAAAGTGGGCTGAGATCCAGCCTGGGCATGCAGCTGGGCTGGCAAAGCTGCCAGTGGGAGGCAATGGTCAGGGAGCAGAGGGGCTGGGGGGAGAGGGCACAGACAGTGTAAAGGTAATCTGAGGATATACTGAGCTGGTGCTCCCTCACCTTGGGCTTGAGACCTGCCATCTGGACTGTGGTTTACTTGCCGTTCTCTTGTGTTTTCAGTCCTTTTTTTGTCCATCTTCTTTAGCACACTACTGAATTAACCAGCTTGAGTTTGGATTTTCTTTAGTGGTCCCTTGTAGAAAAAGCAGTATGTTTGTGATAGAGGAGAAAAGACTTCTAAGGCCTATTAAACCACATAGCTGGCATTTTTTTAACATCAGTAACCACTTAAAATCTGACAAGATGCAGAACACCTGATTCTGAAAACAACTGTGCACTTTACTGATAACTTTCAACAACTTCAGAGTTTCTTCTTTTGCAGGGCTGAGATGAGCTTGAGTATACTGCAGGGCTGAGCTTGTGGTGCTTTAGCATTGCCTTGTATTTAAGGGCTTAAACTGCACCCCACCTTCTTTATTAGCATATGTAGTTTATCTGGCAATGTCTCTACCTGGTGATTTAACACAACTCCAGATTTACTTTATAGATCATGTCTAAGAGTTAATGAATTAGGGAATTAATTAGAATATAATAAGGAAGTGTACATAAATCTGTCTTCAGGTGTAAGGTTGTTGAGTATTGGCAGGTTAAAGTGTGAACTGAAGGTGATAGCATGCTAGGGAAGGAAAAGGGAATTACTGAAATGCTGTTTGGCTTTTCTCTTTGACACACCACATGCACAACTTTGATATGACAAGAAAAGTAAACAGAAGAATGTGAGAAACAACATATTAAACAAATGCAGCCATCTGGCTGTGTAGTGGTTGTAACACATTTTGAGATTTTTTCTTAAGTTTTCTTTTTTCTCCCTTAGAAGTAGCAATAATGCCTCATATAATACAATGCTAGTGGAAGCTGAAAACCTCAATTTTGATAAAGTGATTTCTAAGCAATAGCAATCTAGTAATGCAATACTTTCTGTGGAAGTAGAAGATAGGAATAACTTTGTTTCAAAGTAATGATAGCAAAGTTTACAGCGTGGAAAAAGTTTGAGGAAATTCTTATATTCATAAGAACATGAACTGAAAAAAGGTTTATTTTTAATTAAAAGATCTTCTAAAACTAGTATTTGTCTTTTCTTGGTCTGCATCCAATTCAACTGCATTTGTTAAATATTAAAAAAAAAAATGCCTTTTGAGGTGTTAAAAGGGTGAGGATGGGGAATTGCTTTTTCAGCCCATTAAGTATGTTTGTAAAAGTTGTGGTAAACAGGTGGGCGATAAATGAATTTTTTTTCTTTTGCAAAGATTTAGCCTACACTACTACAAACTTGTTTGTCCTTTTTTCACCAAGAGGAAAACTGAACATTAGCTGGAATAGCTGAGGAAGATATGTTTCTAATAATTCATTAATTCAGGATCACCTTTTAAAACTACAAAGCATATCTATGCTATACAGCTTTATTGATCTGAAGCTGACAATAAAAACTAAGTGTACTCTGGTAGCTTGTACAGTTCACTATACAGTGTACAGTAAGCAGTAAATACATACAGATTTTTAAATCTATCAAATCTGAGTGGTTTTTACACTTTTCCCAAAGGATATTTTCTAAGGCCTATACACAAAATATTTGTTTTAAAACAAAAGTTGTTCACCGGCTTGCTTTTGTATGTTATGCATTTCATGCAGACAGATTAATCAACATAAAATTTGTAAGTAAAGCTTACAAGATGAGGAAAAAAAACTTTTTTGATAGCTTTAACAATAACTGTCACGTTCCACTGGATTGCAACTAAGTCAATTGGAAAAAAGTATAGATGTCATGAGCTTGTCATGATAGTGAACAGTGAAAATTCTTTCCCCAAATGTATAGCCCACACTGCTACATTCTTAAGCTTTGATTTTTTCAAATTTCTCCAGAAGAGGGCTCCATGCACAGCTTGAAAGTCAGCACCCATGTATTAAAAGAAAAAGAAATTTATAAGCTTCAGGAAAAAAGAAAAGTCTTGCTCACACAAACTCTGATATAACATTAAATATTATGTTCAAATTCTGACCAAGCATTTCCATGTTGTATCTTTTTGCTGTAGGTCTTATTTTGTTTCAGACTGCTTATTATTTGAGAATTCTAGAGAGAAAGTCCTATATCTCTTGTGCTGTATCTGAGTTGTAAAAATGCTTAAAAATGTTAGAGAAACTCAATTGTCAATTATTATGTATAATTATTTGTACTGATGAGCATCTTGTGAGCAGGCTGATACTTACTCCTGACAGTTTCAGGCCATCGTTTTTGGTTATGTAGCCAAAAAGATCTTCCACTTGCATATCTCATTCAAAAGATGATGCCTCCCAAAACACAGAGCCATTCCAGCAGTCATGCTGTGCTATTTTTCAAATGTTGCCTTGGAGGGAAGGATGGCCCCTGGTGAATTAGTATGACTTTAGGCAACAGCTCTAACCTTTTAAAGATATTCTTACACAGGACTTGACCAGACTCCTTACTGCTAAACAAGGGGGATTTGTTACAATAGATGAGTGGAAACTGGTCATGAAAATGCTGCTAGAGTTACGGCATTACAATTAAGCCCACTTTGTTGTGTACCACTTGAGGCTCTATCTTTCAATTTAAGATGTAGCTCAGGCAATATGTTGGGACCTGGTTTCTGTTTCTGATGATCAAAAATTGAAAAAGGTTATTCTATTCTATGTAATATCTTTGTGCCACGATCCATTGGGGGTTATTGACTTCATTTTTAGTGACTTGTCGGCTAGGAAATGAGTATTTCTAAAAGGTATCTTAATAGTCCAGTGCAACAGGAACTATTAGAACTACGTAGATGGCAACAGTAGTGCCTGTTCAAGAAGACATGAAGTTCTGCCTTTCATTTTCTTCCTGTTTGTTGTTAGATAAGTAGACTCTTCCCATTCTATTTATATGTCTGGGCAGGCTAAGTTGTAGAGCTGTTGCTGTTATACTTTTTCTGCATCACTGCTGGAGTCAAGCTCTTCAGCTGCTGCGTTATATCCATGTGCTGTGTGTCAGGATTTTGGCCTCTGGTTTCAGAATTTCTATGCCAGCATAAACCTTCCGGGAGGAGGGGGGCTTCATTTGGTATTTGAGACAGAAATGTGAGGTTAATGGGTTTTTTAATTGTTTCATGGAAATAATTTCTTCATTCCATCTTTGACAGATCCAAGCACCAAATTCACTTTTTTGTGTATCACTAGTATTCTAACCAGCAAAGCTTCATCTGTGCAGGCAAAAGACAAATCTACCATGTCCACTGGGGAGGAGAGACAGAATGAGAGGGATTTATCATCCTTAGGAGACTAAGTGGGCTATAGCTCTTCCCAGTTAACTCTGGATGATATTAGTGGGTTCTTGATCATCGCCATATGGTTGCACTGTGCCCTGCCCTAATCACCAGATGGATGGGACCAGCCCAGATGGGAAACACTGTTTTTTCTGTCACTTCATGTGTCCTGCAGCTAGCACAATGTTAGTGTATACAAATCAGTAGGATATTAAATGCCAAAAAGGAGTGAAAAATAAGACTTGCTTTATTAACCACTGTTTCATTATTCAAACGTCTTGGAAATTTGCCCACTGCTGGTTTTTTTTTTTTTAGTGTTGTGATGTGGCCTGTATTCTCTGTCAAATGGAAGAATCTAATTCTTTGAAAGCCTTACTGTTTTGTATGAAGGGAACTCATTCTACTACTAACTTATCCAATATTCTACTGTTTTGCACCATTAATTTTCTTGGCTAAAGAAAAAAGGAGGAATATAAGATTTGGTTTGATGGAGCTGGTTAAAACAGTTCTAAGAACAGACTAAAATAAATATGAGCTATTAAGGGTGGGGTGGGGTGAATCTTTTCAGCACACAACAGTTTATCTCTAACCACTTGGAAAAGCTGATTAAGGTGTTTAAATAACTTCTGATATCTGTGAATATCCATGTATGGATGTCTAACTTGGTATCTTTATGGGCCTTGTTTTTAGGGAATGGAACATCCACCTTCAAGCTTTTGAAGTGTCTCATATGGGCACCCATATGCAGCTCTCTGGAATGAATAAGTTTTTTATTGCCTAAGGTTCCTCAAACTCCATTTGATAAAGGTTCTACTCCCAAAACTATCATTAAAAAAAAAAAGCTATCTCTTTCAGTCTAAACTCTTTTGTTCTCTTGCTGTGAACAACTAATGTTTAATTCCTTATTGGTAATGGCAATGTATATATTTCTAAGCTAATATTTAATTCCCAAGGACTTTGCAGCCTGGTATGTAATGAACAGCAAATAATTCTTGCGTGTATGAAGGCTGAGTTAGTAGGAGTACAGACAGAAAGTGGGTTTCTAAAACTTTGAAGAAGTTTTTGGCAAATGAGTAATCACAACAGATGGACCTTGTGGTACTTGTGTGTAACAAGGACTCAAAATGTTGAAAACCATGGGTTATAGGCCATTAAGCTGTCACAGCACTGTTAATATGACTGTATGCAAAGAAATGTATACATACAGCTTGAATTTAGGATATAAGAGATGCTCATTTGCAAATGTATACCTGTAAGCTTTTCTCAGCTATTACTACCTGTGTGCTGAAGACTACTGTTGAAGGTTACCTCCTTTTTCTCCCCTGAGCTATGCTAAGTGTGAGTGCTCCTCATCTGCTCCAGGGCAAAGTTGGCAAACTCTGCTGGAAACACAGCTGGGGGAGTACTAACTCTATACATTAATGGCTGTCTGCCATGTGGATAGTAACACATCTGTGGGAGAGGTAGAAAGAGGATGAATAACTTTTCATATTGCTTCAAATCAATCCAGAAAACTGTTAGCACATTGAATTTTGTTTGAATTGCTATGGAGCAAAAAAGCATGTTACAACATACTTATCACGCTTATAATCGGCTCATCTACTTTATAGACACTTAATCTATTTCTTTTCATTGTCTTGGCATAACTTGGAATTGCAAGAAAGGTTTCTGTGCAAACTGTCTTTAAAGAAGAGTCTCAGAGTCAAACATAGGGGATTTTGAACCCATAAGAGTAAAATAAAAGCTGGCAGCTGTCCATGGAGTCACTGTGTAAAGGCAGAGATCCTAAGCTGCTGTAAATTCATCTGGCTCCACTAGGGAGCTATCCCAGCACGCATGAATTAGGAGTATGATCCATAGCTTGTATAGGCAGCATACAAGTATGGAGGCAGGGGGAAAATCATGTAAAGTTGCCACTTTCCCAGCCTATTAGAGTTTCTTGATGTAAGATGGTCTTTGAAGTGTGTCTATTACATTTTAACTTTGAGCCAACTGTTGGTAACTGTTTGGGAACAGAGAAAACCCTGGGAACAGTGTTCCCAAGGTCTTGCATTTTCCCATAGACAAACTTGCTGGCTTTGAGTTCCCTTACTGCCAAATAAGGTGTATTTATACATTTCTCTAGAGACAGCCCTCTGTTTTCCCTGAGGAACCACATTTTGTCTGACAACAAACAGCTGTATCAAAATCTGAGAGCTGAACATAGAGCTGCTCTATAGCTGACAAATCAGGAAATCCAGAGCATCTGGTACTTTGCTCTCTAAGTGAAAGGAGATGGAATTGGATGGGCATTTCCCTCCCCATTAAACCTATTGTTTCAGAGCTCTGTCAGAGGAAGCTGAGCAACTCCAACTGTGCTACACAGCAGCAATGGATATCTCGGCTGCAGGTTTGAGCTGTTCAGCATAGTTAGATAACTGGCCAAATTAAAAGGTGTTCAGTTTGACCTTCTGCCAAGATAAGATAACTGGTCTTGCAAGTGCCAGGAAGTCATGGGTATTATCTACCATCCTTAGGTGAAATGCAAAATGAAAAACCTGTGGGTAAAGATAAATAAGAATTAAATTAAAATAGGACAATACACAAAAATCAGTTTTTGATTTCTGGGCATTTGTATTAGCCTGCTACCTGGAGGTTGTACTATGTGTCAGGCTAAGTGGTTTTATTCTTTTCCAAAATGTCTTTCACTTTCACAATTCATGATCTGATTGAACTATCTGGACTCTGAACTCTATAAATCTTGATTTATGAGTATCGATAATCCTATTAATTTACTAATATACAGCTCTGACCTGAACGCTAAGGTAGTTAGGCCCATATTTGATCACCGCTCCTTAATGTCGTTGCAGGAGACATTATTCAATGGGACAAAGATGTAAGGATGGTCATTATAGCCTAGCAGTAGTGGGGAGTATGCCTTTTTGCACCCACTTAACACTACTGTTCAGAAATAGATAAGGATCTGATATTTGCTTCTATTTTTGGAGTCATTATTTTCTTCTAATGCTTTTAATTAAAAGATCTCTTTTAAAAAGGATAAAGAAGAATGCAATCTTCAGTTTTAAATGTCATCAATAGTTTTCCCTAATTGCTGGATCTATGCAGTTTAGTTATCAATGCAGAAGTGTGGCATTCTGTGCAGTGAGGATATTGATTATTGCAATCTGACAAAACAGCAACTCTTTAGATGATAATTTCAGATACGACGTGTTACCAGGAAATAAGGTAAGGGTGCTGGGAATAAATCATGAAAATTTGTATCTTGTGGAAATGACTTCTGGTCTTGCACATCTCTCAACTTTAGTTTTCTGAGTTTGCAGTAGCAAAACACTGTTGCTCACACTAATATGGGAGCAGGTCTCCGGTGGACACAGATTGATTGCATTGCCCTGCTTTGCGTTATCTAGGTGAAGGATGGTTAGTATCAATGCCATGTGCATTTCTACTGTGTACATATTGGGAGGCTTACATGGCTTCTATTACTATTATATCTGAGCGCCCTGCAAATGGTAATGAATTTATCCTTGCTTACCTAAAATAAATGCCGAGTTACGACAGGAACATTATTCTGAAATGGGAGACAGCCTCCAACATCTGCCTGTTTCAATGACTTTAGTTCTATTATCTTAGTTGAGTAATGATGTAGCTGCTGTCACTTTTGCTGCTGGTGTTGATTCAATAGTGACAGTTCATTGTACTATAGAAAGATTAATTCTGATTGGAGGGAGCCCAGAATAAATTCAGTCTTTAGGCCAATCAGAAGCTGGTGTATGTAGTACTATTTTAATAATGCTGCTCAACTTTCAAGAATATAATTAGTTATGATTTGCCAAAGAACTGCCTATCTCTATACAGCTAGTATTTTGCATATGGAGGAAACTAAGAAGAGAAAATGTTTGGCTAATCATAACTGCACAGAGTTCTTTTAGGCATAAGGAAAATGGAGTGTACTTGCTTATAACTGTTTGTGATGGCTGCTGGCAAAATGATCAGTTGGAGCAGAGGAGGAGGACGAGGCTGGCAATACTATAATATACTCTCAGCATTTGAGGCCAAAACAGTTTGGGGTAGAAGACAGGGGCAGGTAACATACAACCAATTATGCTTCCAGTGCTTGCGTAGGGGAGAGGTGCTGGATATTTCCACTGCAGCATGAGACGTAATCTCAATGGTATAATATTTCCCACACTGTCTGTTCACTGGTAAAATTTTGCACTTTCCTTCCTTTCCTCAGATTGGAGGAGGCAGAGCTACCAAAAGCTTGGGCACCTGTGGTAGGAGGTGAGCTGCCTGGTCATGGCTGTTCCACTCCTATGTCAAGCTTCTGGAAGTGTGATGTTGCTGTCCTAAAGTGTCATTGTTAGTGAGATGCACCAAAATGTTTAAATTTCTAGGGAGGACGATGACGTGTGGACGGACCATTTTTTACAAGCCTGAAACATGAGAATCTGTAGACTTGTATGGACTATTGAAAGCTAATCTCTGATTTTGTGGAACAGCTGCCTCTTCCTGTTTGGTTATGTCCCTCTGAAATGAGAATTCAATCTTCTTACACTTGCTTCATGAGAATACAATTTTCAAAGCTTTTGTTCCTCCATGAGTCAAAGGCACACAAGCACAGAACCTGTTTCTTACTGTGCATGGGAACTAAACATTGATTATGGGTGGCTGAAGGAGTTTGGCTAAAATAGAAACTGACTTGGTTGTCTGCCATAACTCATGTTGAACCTGAATAAAATCGTTTTTCCAACTTGTTTTTGACTTCTGATTTCTGTATGCTCTGTGTTTGTGGCGTCTAGCTGGGATATGAAGGAAGAAAAAGCAATCATGCACAGCACGAGTGGTTCTCCCTGCCTTACCTCCAGGCTGACTGGAAGCATCAGCATTCCTGTAATTTCCTTGTTCAAATTACTTTTCTCTTTGTTCCACTTCATCTGCTCAAAAAAATTCAGATAGTCTGAGTGCTTTTAGTTTTTCTACTCAAACTTTCTTCCAGAACCTCTAGTTTTGGGGGGGAAGGATGAATACTTTTTACTACTCTGTTTTAACTTCTCTTAGATGAGCTTTCAGCATGCCCTTTTGGAAAATCCATCCCTGTTCATCCTGTGCTTATAGATGTTTTTCTTTTGGTGATAGATGAGACGATGATGGGGATTTTCCTGCAGCATGAGAAAAACCAGACACACATAAGGAGTCGCATTCCTTGACATTTTACATAGGTCCTGGTTATTTTCACTAGGTAATCTGCAGATTGCCTAGAGTTAGTGCAGTGTTAAATTGTAATCTTTAGCTAATGTGGTAGGCAGCTATAAGCATTGTACTGCTAGTATTCATGTGTCTGGCCCAAATCTTGTGTGTTTCTTGGTATGTTCGTAGTGCCCTACTCCTTTCTCCCTAGTCCCCTAAGGCAGTCTAGGTCTATCTGCACATGTGGAAAAGAATTTAATTTGTCTGCCCTGTTAATGGTTTTAAGTTGTTGATTTCTTAGAGCCAGAAGTGCTGGGATAGTTATTCAGTAATAAACATGCTGACACAGCTGCTGGATTTCTTGTCCCTTTCCTTGGCTGACTGAGCAATACAAGAAGGAAGATCAAACCTTAACACACAAAAATGGAAGGGAAAACAAAACCAAGGGAAAAAGAAAAACAAAATGGTATTCAATGTCCTGTAACTTTTTGCAGTTGTTAGGATTTGGAAAGCAGCCTTTCATATTTGTGATACAGGTAACAGGTTGTATATAGGAATGCAGCACAGCATCTAGTCTGATTCTGCTTGATTTCCACATCTTCCTTTACATGCAATCTTACCTGAAGTTTAGGCTGACAGTCATATCTAGAGGTCTTGCTCATATCTGGATCTGAAGTTGTTGGCATCAGGAAACAGCAGTACTTTACTCTGTTTTACACACATTTGTGCGTGTCTCAGAATGCTGGTTTATAAGAGGCAGGAAACTTAATCCTTTGTAAAACTCTGTATCTGTTTCCAGCATTCATTAGCTGCCCAGCCACAAAACTCTCTTCTACATTTTGTTTTGCTGGGACCTTTTTATTATCATTTGCTGTATGTCTTAATGGACAATACTTATCTCTGTCTGCCGCTTTGACATTGTTGTGTTCATGATCATTAAATCCATTCTACTGATCCTTTGGGAAACTTGTTAATGCTTAGGAGATATGTTGCCCTAATTGACTAGTTGACTGGGGAGGGAATGGGAAAGGAGAGAACAGAGGACAAACTGGGTATAAGGTGTGAGGCGAAAGCAGCCTTCATTGCAGGAAAGCACATTGCAGTTTCTTTTGAAACTGTTTGCGTGTCACTTTTTTAACTGTCTGAAAAGATTTTATGTATATCAGAAAGGTGGTTTCTCACACATCCTCTGTGTAACACAAGCCTACTTTTTAACTGCGTACTGGTGGAAGTGAGTATGTCCCAGAGAAAAAGGAAAGGTAGGAAAAGCCCAGAGAACCTAGGAGGGGAAGGACAACTCTGTTACGGCTTTCCAGCAACAGATATGAAGCAATCCAGATACCAGGAAAAGCTAGGCAAAGTCTTGCTGAAATGAGTATTAAGGGCCAGCTGTTATGAGATAAATGCTCCAAAGTTTTGTCAGATCTTGTGATTTCCCTCCTCCTATCACTTCTGCTAATATATAATTTCACAGGTTTATTCCCTGTCTCTTATTTTCTGATGTCTCTTAGAGGCCAGCTGAAGAGCAAAGATTAAAGGGAAGAGAACCTGACTTCAGGCACATTTGCAAACTAGCCGTTAGTTTTCTGCAGGTTCTTCCATGCTTAAAACAGAATCAGCCTCCTGACAACTGAGCATACAATTCATGTGCAATGGATCTACTTCTGACGCTGTATTTCTGGGATGTTTGCACGACTCATGATTCATCTGACAACACTTGAGTTTAAGCACTGATAAAGAGAACAAAGCAGAGGGCAAATACATTTGACCTTTTAAAAACAGTGAAAAGAAAACAAAAATAGAAAAATAGTTACTTTGCAGTTTTTCCTTGTACATATGTAACGACCGCAAGGAAACTAGCATTCTTATTTCTGCCTTGGGAGCCTGGGTAGCACAGATGCTTCTAGGCCTGAGATCTACTGTCTTATACCTGCTATTCCCAAGACAGTGTGTGTGAGTTGGCCTGACATTAGAGTAGAGGTTCAAGTCAACTTTGATTTGTCTAGTTCAGGGGTTGGCCTGTAGTTCAGGTCTGCTGCATCCCAAAATCTTTACTGTTTGATAAGCTGTTCTTGTATAATTGACATGCTGGTCTTGGTTCACTTGCCTGATGGGCAGGAGTCTGTATTTCAAGTGTAAAGTATCACTGCAACTGTCACTTTAAATAAGGAATACCAATACAGAAGTAATGCTCAGGTACTCCTGGAAAGTTTCTGCCAAAATCCTCAGGTAGCCACAGCCTTAGTTAGCTCGGATGCAGCCACTTCCTAATACTGCTGTGACCAACTTTAAAAAGCGAGTAATCCATGGGTGCTCTATGGTGTCAATACCCCTGTTCAGTTAGCACAGCAGTGGGCTCACTGCAGGATTCAGCATTGCCCTGAGTTAACCCCTCCTAGAAGGGCTGGGGTTTTTAAATAGCAGTGTGGCTGAGTCAGGGGCATGCCAGGCCTGTCACGCTGCCACTCCCCATGTCATGACTGCTCCTGGGGAATACGTGTGGTTCTGGATATGGCTCCAAATATGATAGGAACTGAAGATCCTCCCTCCTTTTCCTCATAAAACTGTTGTTGGTTTGTGAGCACATTCCTTTGCTTTAAAAGCAAAGGAAGTACAAATAGTACATCTCTCCCAGCCTGCAAGCTAGAGATTACACATTGTGCAGAATTTTGTGCCACGCGCTGGGGGTAGGGGTAGGTTTTGAATGAAGTGATCAGGGTAAATTTTTCTCTTAAGCCTCTTTAGGGAAGGGAGGGAAAGTTATGCAGCACCTGGGGTAGGGCTCTGATTTGGTATTGCTACAATTGTTTTTGGTATTTCTAAAACTACTTTGCAGTTGGTGCATTGGAATTTGGATGTTTTTTGGGTCTGAAGCTGCTTAGCTGTAAACATAGCCTCTCCTTGATTTATTTGTACTGCCCTGTTGCCTGTCATATGCTGACCAAGTCCAGCGCAGCAGGGAGGAACGTTTTTCCCTTCTCATCCCACTTTCTTATCTCCTGGTTCACTGTGTAGTCGCTTCTGTGGCTGTGGTTAAATGAATTTCATTAATACCAAATCTTGAACAATCCGCTTAAATAATAATCAGTGTGTCTTTTAATTTGCCCTTCTTCCATACATTTGTTTTGAATCGGTGACCTATCTGATCAGCTACCTACCTTAGCACCTGTAAAGAAATCTCTCTAGTTTTGTTCAGTGCTATTGGCAAGGCTTCTTGTTGAAGCAGGGCTGCTGGAAGGTATGTAGTACTCCTGGAGCCTAAAAAGAGAGGGAGACAAAAAAGCATGACTGCAGTTTAATGGGTAGAGAGCATCCTTCAAGGAAGGGATTCCTTGGTATTCTGTCTTATTTAGTAACTCTTTGCTGTAAAGTATGTAATTAGTCCCTGGATAAGCAGCACTAGTACATCAAACTTGCCATCTTTTCTAGTTTTAACTGTTCATTTCAAAGTTATGCTCCTTTTCACTTAGTTTCCTTCTGGCCCAAGGCATCTTAGTTGTGTAACAGCCTAGCTTTGGCTGGACAAAAGTAGGGCAGGGAGCTTTCTTAAGCAATAGCTGTGGCTTTGAGTGTCCTTAAGTTGAGGAGGGGTTTGAGCTTTGGCCTTCCCCTTGCCCAGCAAACTCTTTGTGGAATTTTTTTTATACTTACCTCTTTAGACGGTGCTGCTTCATTAAGAATCTGAACTGTGAAGCAGTGCCTTTTCCCACCAGCCACATGCGTAAGGCTGACCCTTGGCTTCAACACAAAGTTTGGTGTCAGCCTTGTCCTATTACCAAATATAGCATAAATCTTACTGACGAGGTTTCCAGGCAGCTGTGGCTGGGGGGATGTAGGTGGTGAATGTGTCTGAACGACAGAAGTAGTTTCTGATCTCAGTACTTAATACTGAAGCACATGCACCAACAGGCCCAGGAGAAGAGGTCGTTTCTTCTCTGTCCCTTGCCCTGTTTCCATGTGGCCACCCTCCCCTGAGCTGTGGCTTGCCTTGCTGTGCTTGCCTAGCATGCCTGGGGGTCAGAGCCCACCCCTGGCACCAGGGAACGGCTGCTGGCCCTGGTAGGGATAACTGTGCTCACAGCACTTGGAGCTTTGCTTCTCTCTTAACACCCTCATCCTTCTTGAGCATCTTGATTTCAAGTGTCTGTTGAAGCACTGTAAACAGATTTCCTTCGGTTCTGCAGAACTACATGCTGTGTTGCAATACATTTTGTCTACTTTAAAGCTGTTAGTGATTCATTAGTTTACAGTTCCAAAAACCAATTCCAAAGGGATCACTCATCTCCCTAGAGCAGTGAAGATATTTTCAAGCTGGCTACACAGTGCTATGGCAGTGTTTTTGAGACTTGCCTGGTTCAAATCATGTGGCAGTGATAATGCCAAAGGCTGCCAATTCAACGGAGGATTGCACACAGATTCCATGGGTGGGAACTCACAATATTATTAGACACAGCTAATAATAGTTCCTCTTGACTTCTGAAATGTTAGAATGGTCTTGTGAGTAACTGCACTTTGGAAAGCATTAACCTTTTGTTTGCCACCAAGAGTAGTCCCTGACATGTTCAATGCCGCATTATGCTTGTAACACATAAAGGAAGTATATTGGAAACGAGGAGCCCTAAAGTATGTCTGTGAATTGACTATTGTCAAGATCTCAGAGTTGCAGCATCAGTTTGGGGACTCATGACTCTGTCCTCTGGGTGTGCAATGACTGGAAAGATGAGCTTCTGCTATCCAGAGGTGCCTAAGATCTAATGAGCATGCCTCTGCCTCATTTTCCCCATCTGCAAAGGGCTTTGAAACCTAATAATGAGAAATCTTTAGTGTACTACTTTAAAAAAAAAGAAGTACGCTAACATAAAGAAACAACTCTGTTTTCTTTGAGAGGGGTCAGTTACTGTCTACAGACTGTTCTGGAGTCAGATCTCCAGGGTTTCTGGAGTTTCTGAGTATATCTCCCAGACCAATTGCTCTAGAGCTGGGTCTTCTGGCAGGGAACAGTAACTCGGCTTTTCAGAGAACTTCAAAAGTTTTCAATTGTTTTATGAACCAAATGAAACCAAAAGTAAAAAAATCTCTGAATGCTCTGTGGAACTAAGTTAATACTCTTTCTTACACTAGCCATTTATTTCTTTTTGCTGTCTAGTGCATTGAGCAAGGTAGAGCAGTATGTCTCCAGCTGCAGGATTTACTGTAAGATTTTTATGGACTGCTGGAGGCCAATCAGTGAGGGATTTTGATATGTTGGCTCCAGAGTGGTAGAAACTGATAAATGAAAAAAAACTACAAAAACAAGTTCTTAGTCAAAAGATGCTAGCAGTTAGAAGAGTGAGAAATTAAGCCGTGAGCTTTTGTGTCCTTTTGAGGATATAACTAAAAGCATAGCTCAGAGGCAGATGAGCTGAGTTTCAAGAGATGCTGGACACCTGTCTCTTCTTGTGATTTGACTAAAGTTGGGGCACTTGCCTCTTGCAAATACAGAGATGCATGGGAATTGCATGAAGCCAAGCCCTTAGTTGGAGAGCAATGCAAATACAGGGGAAAGACAGATGACCTATATTCAGAGTGCCTCTTCTCAATTGCTTTTTACAGCTATTTATTATAGTTAAGAACACCTGGTGGATGTATCTTTCAAGGCAGAATTGCATCACTGGGGGCTATGAATAACCTTACATAATGAAGGGACCTCACTTTCTGTATGCCACTATATCTCTAACTCTTATTTTCCTGACTTCTGTGAGAATAATACCATTTAAGAGCAGGGAGAACTAAAGTACAAAGCAAGAAAGTAGCTTGTGCAAATTCCTATAGGAAGTCTTTAACAAGTATGATGCAGTCACAGCTCAAAAGCCCCAAATCACCTATCAGTACACATTGTCCCTGGTACTGAGAACCCAGAACAACATGCCTTGTTCAGGGTGGATTTTGGAAAGAGTCTTGTACTCTTTCTATTTATTAGAACTAAAACTTTAATTACAGTAACTAGTTTCTATCTTAATGAAAAATCCATCCCTCTATTTCTGCAGTGCATCTAACTGCCAGCATTTAATCCTTGTCTTAAAGATATGTTGCAGTCTTCTTGTGACAATGAAGATGTATTTTTAGTGTGCTTGGGGAATTGCAGTTAACAGAATGACTTCACCCAAAGGGGAAGCTTGGCTGTTGTCATTTTGTTCTTGTTAAATAATCTGAAATACATCGTTGACATCAATGCTTTACTAAAAGTAAAATAAGATTAGCATCAATGGGTTTTTAAGAATATTTTCCTTTTTCACATCTGAGTTTTTTTTCTTCAGGAGTACTCTGTCATTTTCTTTGCTTGGAAACTTGCTTTAAATGCTCACAAGCAAGATTTAATTTGTGTGCTTACAAATCTGAAAATAAAAGCAGAAAAGATTTCTCTTATAATAAGTCTTATTCCTCCTATATTTACTATACCTCATCCCCTCTGCCCTCTGAATCATGATCAACGGATGCTGAAAAACGTATTTTATATAAGCATCCATGTGAGTCCTGGCAGATGGACAACGGAGTCCTCTCAGCTGCTCTTCACCATTGCTGGATAAACCCTGTCTTGCACAGACTCACAGAAGTCATCAGGCTGTCCTTCATTTCAAGTTCATCCTCCTTTGTCATCCTCATAGGTGTTAATGTGCAAAGGCATTTGGGGAATTATGAAACGAAATTGTAGGTATTCTTAGAGATGCAGTGTCAAACAACTCAGTAGCACATGTGACAATTGCTGGATCCATGTTTCTGTCATGCTTTAAACTCGTTGAAAGAATTAGGTTCCTATTCTCTCTGTGTGCTGTCTGCAGTTAGCTGTGATCAAAGAAAGAGTGGGGGTGGTCTACTAGGAATGCTTCTCCCCTTCTGCATGAAAGAACAAATTACTACAGTTTTCTCCTTCATTGGAATAATGTGTTCATCTACCCCCTTCTGAGCTCAGTCAACAACTCTTTTAGTGAAGTATTGGTGCAGACACTAAATTCTTCTCTGACTGCTCAAACTGCCACGTAAGTCACTCTTTGCCATTGTTTGCAGTCTTACTCTGAGATGGTCTGAGGAAGGAAATGGTGAGAAGTGTTATCTGCCCAAACTTCCCCACGTGACCAAGTTGGTGGTCTCCTTTCTATGTGTAGTATCCTGTGCAGCCCAGAAATATCATATAACAATCTTTAGTGTCCTCGGTGAAATGTTAGCTAGAAGTCTTACATCAAATAATTTGCAGCTGACTCCTGCAAATGGATTTTTTTTGTTTCTTTATAGCATGATTCAAACTAGAGGTTAAACCTATTCAAATATTTCTCCTGCATGTGAAACACTTGGTAAGAAACAAAGTAATATTGGCCAATATGAGTGATGCAATTTAAATATGAATTTGCATTTATGGCAGCCATATGCGTACATTAGTTCAATACTAGCACTTTTTTTAGTCTTCTATGTTTTAGGTGGCATGCAGCATTTGAATTGCAAGACCTTGAAAAGAAATGCTTGATTTTTAAACTATGTCATCATTTTGGCATTATACTTGAGAACAATGATTGTGATGTCGCTTCTAAAAATCCAAGATGTATATCTGTTAAGTATCAGTAACAGTTAAGCATTTTGTTTATTTGCTGCTTTTAATATTTGTGGTATTAACAGATGATAAAAATCAGATTTGCTTTGTCTGAGGAGTCCTTACAATTCAATTAAGCTAGGATCTTTTTAAACAAAAGTATGATTTGAAGAGGATAAGCCTCCCTGAACTTTTAGGGATCATGCATATGTCTGAATGTCCTTGCTATTCTCATTACTCTAATCATCGTAAGCTGTAAGCCCGTTCAAAATATTATCTAAGCACTGACAACATCCTCAGTGTTAGTACAATGCATTAAAAAACCATCTTTTGTGCAATCTCTGTTCTTAAGGACAAACTACCTAATTAGCTGACCTGCCCGAAACCCACACTCCTGTGTTTCTGTTAACGCACAACCAATTGCAGAATTCAAATTTGTTTTTTGGAATCTGAAAGATCTGGGGAGAGAAGCATTTCATGGTAGAGAAGGGAGATGAAATGTGAAGGCATTAGGTACCACAATCAAGAGAATGCTATGTGTATGCATATACATGTTGTGTGTGTGTGTATATACATATGTGAAGGTATGTATGAATATATGTAGGATCATACACACAACGTAAGTCAGGCAAAAGCAAAGGTAAGCTTTGTGGGTTTTGTTGTGCTACAGTGGCTTTTTTACTCCCAAAGGTAATACTTGGTTTGTAAGTCATTATTCTCTTAACTTAAATTCACGCCTTAAGATTGAAGCTTCTGAACTTTAAAAAAAAAAAAAAAAAAAAAAAAATTGAGCTCAATTTAGGCTTCACTTCCAAGTTCCTCTCAACAGAGTCTGATATGTGCATATAAAATCCAGTCAGAACACAGTTACGACTTTTGCTCTTATGTTTTGAACCTCTGTGTATTTTTGAACACACTCAAACTCGCATAACTGCTATGAAAGCAAGTGCTTAAATAAGCTGTTTTGAAGAGCAAGGATTGAGTGTCTTTATATCTTCAAAGTAACCTAGTCCAGCTGCAGAGTAGACTTGTGGGTTTATGCTTGCTGAATTCTTACAGTGAAAGCAGTGATAAAGAAACAGCAACTGTGAGCCAGAAATGTGCATGGAGTAGTTTGAAGGACTGGCCTATGACAAGCACAGATAGAGTCGCCAGGTTTGATAGCTTTTAAAATGTCTAGTTGTTATCCTAAAGAGCATTGTTCGGGAATGTGGATTCTTTCCTTCCTATACAGTTTTAGCAGGCTGGATCTGATCATTTTTAACCACAAGTGCTCCCTGCCTAAACATGCAGCTTCACTGAGGGATTTCTTATTTGGACAAGCATAACTCATGTGAATTATAGCCAAAAGGATTTGGGCCTATATAAGCCATAGGAGTTGTCACTTTAAGATTCTGGAAATACTTGTTCCCAAGTGAATACTGATGTGATGTTTAAAAAAGAGCCTGAAAGCAAAGTGTTAAAATATGTGCAGTCCTTAGAGATGCATCAGGTATAACTATATGCAGAGCAACTTAGAGCAGACTACAAAATGGTGTTTTTATTTTCCCCTGTGGTGCAATGTTATAGCAGAGAATTGTGTATAAAGGGGGAAATGGAATGTGTTTCCTTTTTTCTCCTTTTAAATACAGTGACATGTCCTAATTTAGACCTAATTTTCATTCCTGTAACATTACTTGTAATAACGTCTAAAGTCCTCAGAATTAATTTGACTGGAAAAATTCCAGAAGGACTTTCAATTTTTCTCATTAAAAACATTATAGATGTCTTAATTAGGCACTGTTATTAATGGTAATATTACTCGATTTAGAACTACACACTTAAGATGTGGTTACCTCTAGCGTGATTAGTCAGAGAAGCTCCGCTACGCAAGGATGCACACTAGAATTTTGAACAGTTAAATATTTAGAGCCAGATGCTCAGCTGTGTAAATTGTGTGGCTACTGTGACCTCAGTGGAGCTAGACTAGTATACATTAACTGAGGGTTTGATATCTGAAGTTATAAACAATCGTTTCTGGCTGATCTCCTTCACTATTCCTCTTTTTCTTTTCCCTTCTGGCACTTGCTCGTTTTTTTCCTCTAAATTATGTACTTACGGTAGAATAAGTTTATGAAGTAATAAATATATATTCTTGTCTCCAGTATAAGCTGTTTAACTGCTGAAATTAAGCTGAAGCCACTCTGCACTTGTATTTCTTTTCCTACATGTTATGCCAAGGGGGATTTCACTGACTTAAGCGAACTTGGTCCTGATTAAGAACACAGTTCAAGGACCCTTTCACAGTGCCTTTGACTCTAATGGGCTCTGTTACAAGCTTCAAGTTGTGGTAATTTGCTTTACTTGGTGAGGACCTTCTGCTGCTACATGTGAGGGTAGAATTAGGTGGAATATTTTATTTGCTTGCCTAGACACAGATTTATACAAACTTTTAAAGTACTCTGTGGACCAATTAATGTGTGTATTTTCCTGTTAGAAGATTGAAAGGAGCTATTTAGATTTACTATATTTGTGCCTGGCTTCATTAGTACATAAGAATCCACGACAGTTTTCAGTTCTATAATTACTGGCTGTCACTCCTGTTTGATGTTACTTATGTTTATTGTGATTGTGGATGGGAAAGGCTGTTAGCTATGTTGGCTATTGTGTGCTGCTCTGTGACTTTAATTGGGGAGCTTGTACAAAATAAAGCCTGTACTTTGATTATCATCAGGGTATTCATTTAAACACCCAC